>NC_080542.1:10189074-10441574 GCF_028640845.1 Ahaetulla prasina | reverse complement strand
AAAATATTAGCAGGGAAGAATGGGAATTTCAATTAAGGTTCTAATGCTACCCATGCTTCCTGACAACAGGACTTTCAGAAATATTAGGATAAGAAATTTATGAATTCCAATTTCATATGGTCAAGCAGGCTGTGCTCAGGAAAGGTGGGGATTTGTCTTCCTGAAGATTCTTGAGGGGAATAGAGTAGAGTAGAGTAGAGTAGAGTAGAGTAGAGTAGAGTAGAGTAGAGTAGAATAGAATAGAATAGAATAGAATAGAATAGAATTACAGAGTTGGAAGGGACCTTGGAGGTCTTCTAGTCCAACCCCCTACATAGGCAGGAAACCCTACACCACTTCAGACAAATGGTTATCCGACATCTTAAAAACTTCCAGTGTTGGAGCCTTCACGACTTCTGGAGGCAAGTTGTTCCCCTGATTAATTGTTCTAACAGTCAGGAAATTTCTCCTTAGTTCTAAGTTGCTTCTCTCCTTGATTAGTTTCCACCCAGTCTCCAAAGCAACTGAGGGTAGAACAAGAAGCAATGGGTTTCCTGCCTAAGCAGCGGGTTGGACTAGAAGACCTCCAAGATCCCTTCCAACTCTGTTATTCTATTCTATTCTATTCTATTCTATTCTATTCTATTCTATTCTATTCTATTCTATTCTATTCTCCATTCCATTCCATTTATTTCTTTTCTATTCTTTTCTATATTCTATTCTATTCTATTCTATTCTATTCTATTCTATTCTATTCTATTCTATTCTATCTGTTCTGTTCTGTTCTACTCTACTCTACTCTACTCTACTCTACTCTACCCTACCCTACCCTACCCTACCCTACCCTACCCTACCCTACTCTACTCTTCCATTCCATTCCATTCCATTCTAAATTTATAAATTTTGTGCTTGCTTGGCAAGTGGGGAATTATTATCCTTGAAATATATTGATCAATATAAGTAACTGTCCCTGAGGGGACAGTAGTATCAGTATCTCAGTGCCCCTTCTATCAACTTTTAGATATGCAAATTTTCCATGCCGGATTGGTTAGCAGACAGTCACCGTTTGCACCCTATTGAGTGTAAAATATGCAAGATTCTTGAAACTCTGTAAATTATGAGTATAGTTAACAGCAGAGCAGCTCAAAGAAAAGTACTTTACAGGGACAGAGGCCCAAATGATTTCCAGTAGCTAGTCCTCAATATTTTTATCCTAAAGTTTATCGATTTAGCTTCTTTACAGGGAGTTGTAGTCACTGATAGAAACAGGAAGGCATGTTTTTGTCAAGAGAGAAAGCATTGTGTATAACACCTACGATAAGTTTATTTTTGGACGTGGGACCAGATTGATTGTAATGCCAAGTAAGTTATTCTTATCATTCTGGTCAGCATAAGATGGTCTTTTCCTTGCTTTTCCCACCTCCTATTTATACGAAGTCTTTGGTGATGATCAAAAATCAGTGGGGTTTTTTTGCGGGGGGGGGGGGGGTGTGTGGTTAGTGATTTCAGGGCTTATTTTAACATTCAAGAAATATATAGGAATAATGGTAGAATTAAATAAGTTGGAATGGTGTAAAGTCGGGGCTGCTCGGTAACCACTACAGAAGGGAAAGGGTAAGGAAAGAGGAGTAAAGAAGGAAGAAAGTAGGTAGGCAGGTAGGTAGGTAGGAGAGAAGGGAGGGGGAAGAAAGGATAGGAGGAAAAGAAGGAGGGGAAGATAGAGGGTTAGAAAGGATGGAAGTGAGAAGTGGGAAGGAGGAGGGGAAGTAGGAAAGTGAGGAGGAGGATGGTGGGGAAAGTAGAAGAAGGATGAGAAGGGTAGAAAGGATTAAGGAAGGGAGTGGCGACTGAGCAGGCCCGATTGAGCATAATTTGAGTATAGGATCGATTGTTGGATAAGCGATCGTACTGTACACTGGTCAAATTGTGGGAATTATTATGGAAAATAAAAAACTTTTTAATATAAAAAAAGAGAAATATATCGGTTAATTTTCCTGAATTGTGCGCAGTTGTTTATGTAGTCACATATTGACATAAAAACACATTTGTCTGATAAATAAACTAGGGAAATAAGGTAATCGGTATGGAATGAGCAGCCAAGATACCAATAGGTGACAATTGTATTAAGAATAGAAATAGAATAACAGAGTTGGAAGGGACCTTGGAGGTCTTCTAGTCCAACCCCCTGTTTAGGCAGGAAAACCTACATTACTTCAGAAATGAAGTTCTAGAGATCTTTGAAGATGATCAACAATGAAACGCTGTGGGGTTTTTTTGCACTCTCTGAGCTTGGTAGTTTCCTTCCAGACATTTCATTACCAAATTAGGCAACACCACCAGTTCATTGAGCACCAAGAACCTCACAGTTCCAACTCTGAGCTACAAATATTCTCTTCTATTGATGAGACACTCTTTATCTAATTGATATTTCTACCCAGTGTTCCCTCATCCACATTATGTTGTCAATCTGATCGTGGCGACAGTGTAACTTAGTTGCTGGATAGTTAGTACAGTTGATTCTTCCTGTGTAGTCAAGCCAATGTGGGTTAATAACCAAGGAGGAAAATCTAATCCAGTCAACCTCGGAAACAGCGTTGTGAATAAGTTATCCATTCTACAGAATATTAGAATAACAGAGCTGGAAGGGACCTTGGAGGTCTTCTAGTCCAACCCTCTGCTTAGGTAGGAAACCCTATAGCATTTCAGACAAATAACTATCCAATCTCTTCTTAAAAACTTCCAATGTTGGAGCATTTACAACTTCTGGAGGCAAGTTGTTTCACTGGTTAATTGTTCTGTCAGGCAATTTCTCCTTAGTTCTAGGTTGCTTCTCTCCTTGATCAGTTTCCACCCATTGCTTCTTGTTCTACCCTCAGGTGCTTTGGAGAATAGCTTGACTCCCTCTTCTTTGTGGCAGCCCCTGAGATATTGGAACACTGCTATCATGTCTCCCCTAGTCCTTCTTTTCATTAAACTAGACATACCCAGTTCCTGCAACCGTTCTTCATATGTTTTAGCTTCCAGTCCCCTAATCATCTTTGTTGCTCTTCTCTGCATTCTTTCTAAGAGTCTCAACATCTTTTTTACTTAAATGTTAAGAAAATGTACCCATTAATCTCACAACACCGATAGTGAATCTTAGTAATAAGTGATGTAGAAATGGAATGATGTCTATGGAGATTCTCAGCCATGCAGGTCATGGTTGACCCAAAGGTGCTTTTTCAAGAAGCAACTCAACTTTCTTGGTTTTTCCTGGAAGACATTTTGCTTCTCATCCAAAAATTCAGTTCTTCAGAACTGAACTGAAGAAACTTCTCGGATGAAAAGTGAAATGTCTTCAAGGAGAAACAAAATCCAATTGCCCCTTGAAAAGGCATCTTTAGGACAAATGGAATGATGAAAAAAGTATAAACTATATTTTAAAGGATTGACTCCATCTATAGTACCTTTTTTTAAAAATTATCAGCAGGAAAATATTATGACAAGGTTTGCAAATCTTGAAATTTCTTTCCAGTCCTTGTCATATTTCAATCTGCTGAAAAACTTCCAGGAAATCAGAAATATTGGCATATCTGAGGAAAATAACAGTCCATTCTGATTTTGAATGCCTTCAAACTCAATAATATAAACATTCTTTCCCAAGAGCCAAATTAAATTTCTGAAAAGGATATTGAGCAGATTTTTCTTCTAATCTTGAGTTGGCTTGTAATATTTCATTTCATAACTTTGAGAAGAAATATTGTAACAGGGCCTCTGTGGCTCAGGCTGCTAAGACAGTCTGTTATTAACACAGCTGCTTGCAATTACTGCAGTTCTAGTCCCACCTGGCCCAAGGTTGACTCAGCCTTCCATCCTTTATAAGGTGGATAAAATGAGGACCCTCAGTCTTCGGAGAAGGGCGGGATATAAATGCAAATAAAAAAAACCCCTGCTGATTCAAAAGTATTAGCTGTAACAGAGTTGGAAGGGATCTTGGAGATCACCTAGTCCAACCCCCTGCTCACACAGGAAACCTTTACTAGGGATTCGAACCGCCAAACTGCCGATCTTCCTGATCAACAAAGCTAAGTGTTTTACCCACTGAGTCACCTAGTCAGTCAAGTAGGAAGATGTGTTTTTGTCAAGGCGGAAAGCACTGTGTATAATACTGGCAACAAGGTTTACTTTGGAAGTGGGACTAGGCTGGTTGTAATGCCAAGTAAGTTTTTGTTCTCTGTTTCTGCTATTGTGGTCAGTTCAAGAGGTTGATTTCTTGCCTGATACCCCGCTCTCCTCCTCCCCATATTATTTATTTTTATTTATTTTATTTATTTATTTGTCATAACAATATATATAAGCATCACACAAAAGATTATATGGTATATAAACATATATATGAGGAAATATAAGGAGGTATAAGCATATATATATATATATATATATATATATAGGTCTTTGGTTGTTCGGGTTTTCTCCCGTGTAAAATTGGAAGTGTCTTGGCGACGTTTCGATGAAGTCTCATTCGTCATCTTCAGGCTTCAGCTTCGTGCTTCTGGGAGCAATGTGTGATTGCAGCTGTTTCTTCCTTTTTAACTGCTAGTGGGGGTTTATATTTATATATATATATATTATTTATATATATATATATACGTTTTCTGAGGTTTTCACGAGTGTTTGTATGTAGGTCTTTGGTTATTCGGGTTTTCTCCCGTGTAAAATTGGAAGTGTCTTGGCGACGTTCGATGAAGTCTCATTCGTCATCTTCAGGCTTCAGCTTCGTGCTTCTGGGAGCAATGTGATTGCAGCTGTTTCTTCCTTTTAACTGCTAGTGGGGTTTATATTTATATATATATATTATTTATATATATATATACGTTTTCTGAGGTTTTCACGAGTGTTTGTATGTAGGTCTTTGGTTATTCGGGTTTTCCCCCGCGTAAAATTGGAAGTGTTTTGGCGACATTTCGACAAAGTCTCATTCGCAATTTTACACGGGAGAAAACCCGAACAACCAAAGACCTATATACAAACACCCGTGAAACTCTCAGAAAATATATACATATATATATATATATATATATATATATATATATATATATATATATATATATATATATATATATGTAGGTCTTTGGTTATTCGGGTTTTCTCCTGCGTAAAATTGGAAGTGTCTTGGCGACGTTTCGACGAAGTCTCATTCGTCATCTTCAGGCTTCAGCTTCGTGCTTCTGGGAGCAATGTGTGATTGCAGCTGTTTCTTCCTTTTTAACTGCTAGTGGGGGTTTTTATTTATATATATATATATTATTTATATATATATATATATATATATGTTTTCTGAGGTTTTCACGGGTGTTTGTATGTAGGTCTTTGGTTATTCGGGTTTTCCCCCGCGTAAAATTGGAAGTGTTTTGGCGACATTTCGACAAAGTCTCATTTGTCATCTTCAGGCTTCAGCTGCGTGCTCCCAGAAGCACGAAGCTGAAGCTTGAAGATGACGAATGAGACTTCGTCGAAACGTCACCAAGACACTTCCAATTTTACACAGGAGAAAACCCGAACAACCAAAGACCGACCGACTGACCTACATACATACATACATACATACATACATACATACATACATATATATATATATATATATATATATATATATATATATATATATGAAGAAAAAAGAAAAACAATAGGACAGGAACGGTAGGCACGTTTGTGCAGAAAATTCAGTTCTGATCTCCCCATTTCCAGCTGAGGAATAATGGCTTCGATGGGAAACTCCACGTCAACCCTATCAAGCAATGACTACTACGGATCCATATCTGGTTTCGCACAACCCGTTGTTGCCCAAATGAATATGCTAATTCCCCAAAAGAAAAAGTATATTGCAACTTTATTATGAAACTGTTTGGGCTTTGGAAAAATTTTTTTTTTTTTTAAAAAATATTAACTCGTAAGTCTTCTTCCCATAAGAGCTGTCTAGGGGGTTGCTAAGAGTTGACAACATTTTTATTTATTTTATTTTATTTATTTTGTATTTATTTTGTATATATATATATATATTTATTTATTTTGTATACAGTATATATAAGCATTAACATGAAATAACTATATAACATATAAGCATATATATGAGCATAAGTATGTAATAACTATATTAATTGGATATAATGAAGAGGAACAATAGGACAGGGAACGGTAGGCCCGCTTGTGCTCTTATGCACGCCCCTTATAGGTACATTATCGATCAATCAACCAAAATATGCACTTCTAGGTTTTTCAGCTTTCTCATCTTACATAACTTAGACTTGGCTCATGGGTGGTTGAACAATGATATCATGTCATGTTTACATTGGAAATAGACACACACACACATACACATATGAGAGAGAGAGACAGAGAGACAGAGAGTGACAGAGAAAGAGAGAGAGAGAAAGAGAGAAAGAGAGAGAGACAGAGACCAGACTTGAAATCCTGGGTTTAGAAAACTTGGAACTCCGTCGCCTTCGACAGGACCTGGGTTTAGCTCATAGAATCATCCGTTGTAATGTCCTTCCTGCTAATGACTACTTCAGTTTCAACTGCAATACAAGGGCTACCAATAGATTTAAACTTAATGTCAACCGCTCCAATTTGGGTTGCAAAAAATATGATTTCTGTAACAGAATTGTCTGTGCTTGGAATGCATTACCCGACTCTGTGGTCTCTTCTCATAACCCCAAAAGCTTTAACCAAAATCTATCCACTGTTGACCTCACCCCATTCCTAAGAGGACTTTTAGGGGCATGCATAAGAGCACAAACGTGCCTACCGTTCCTGTCCTATTGTTTCTATATATATATATCCTTGTTTCTCAACATATATATGTTTACATATTATATAATCCTTTTGTGTGATGCTTGTGTATATTGTTACGACAAAATTAAATAAATAAATAAAATAAAAATAAGAAAATAGGACAAAAGAGAGAGAGAGAGAGAGATGGATGGGTCATGAACTTCTAGAGATCTTTGAAGATGAACAGAGAAGGAAGAGACACCATTTTCATCAGCTACATTTAGTCCCAACCTTGTTTAGTAACCCCATTCTTAAGATACATCTTTTTACGAAAAGCAGGGAATGGATCTGCAGACTGTACAAAAAGCCCTGGGCTTCAATGTAATTGCCTCACTGAGGTTTGTTAGAATGTATATGAGGAGATCTAGACATTTAGATTGTAAGAAAAGGCTTAGATCATGAGAGAAAAATAGCATTTCTGTATGCTTTTTTCAACAACCTGGTTTTATTCTTTTATTTACACACAGACACACACACACACACACACACACACTTATTTATTTTTTTATACTCTTTTCTTTAACATCCAAAAGTGCTTGGTGAACAGTGTATTGTCTGGGTCAATATACTTTACAGACAATTCTAATAATGATAGTACCATTTAAATATACATAATCATAATCTTTCAACTTCTAACATTTGTGTATTTTCTATTTCTAACATTTTTAACATTTGTGTGTAGATAGTAATTATAATATAGTATCTTATATTATAAAGATAGGATAGGATATAATAATATAATATAATAAATATAATATAATATAATATAATATAATATAATATAATATAATATAATAATATAATAATATAATATAATATAATATAATATAATATAATATAATATAATATAATATAATATAATATAATATAATATAATATAATATAATATAATATAATATAATATAATATAATATAATATAATATAATAATATTTCATTATAAATAATACTATTTTCCCAATTTCTACTTTCTACTACTTTTTTTCTAACACTTCATAATATATCCACCATGTTACAAAATATTCTATATCTATCCATCATCTCTTGCCCTTTTTAGGATTTCAACTCTTATTGACTTTTTGGGTTTTGTCCTTAAACTTCTTCCCCAACCCATCCTATAAGTTTACTAGCTGTGTTTGAAACACTTAACTAATGGGTTTGTGTAAGGAATTGTATCACTGTGAATAATGACTATAACAAGATCACTTGGGGATCTGGCACCAGGCTGATTGTTATACCGAGTAAGTTGATCCACTGATATTACACATATGTGGTCCTTGAGGAAGCTTCTCTCTGCTTATATATTGGTGACCTTTTCTCCTTCCATAGACCGACTGGAAAAAAATTAAGAAAAAGTCTTGGCTTTCTCAAGATATGTTACAGGGGGAGAATAGGAAACAGAAATAAGGGTTCTACTATGTCTTTCTGACAAGTGAGGTTTCCAAAAACATGAGGATAAGAATTTTATGAACGTCCATCTAATGCGGTCAGGCAGATTGTGATTACTATAGGTAGGCATTCTAGAATTTGTCTTCCTAAAGATTCTGAGGAGAAACTGAATGGATGTCAATGGTTATAAATGTGCAGCTCTCTGGAAAATTGGATTGTGAGTAGAATTGTGAAGGCTTGATGTCTATTGGAGATTCTCAATCATCCAGAGCATTTCTCAAAGGTGCTTTTTCCAGAGGCAACTGGACTTCCTTGTTTTTTCTTTGAGGGCATTTTGCTTCTCATCCAAGAGAAGCTCTGACAAGATAGTGGGGGATGGAACAAGAAAATCCAGCTGCCTCCAGAAAAATCTCTACAGACATCCAGATTATGGTTGCTTAGTAGCTTCTTTTCCAAAACGGAACTGGACTTTCTTGGTTTTTTTTTCCTCTTGCAAATGATTCACTTCTCATCCAAGAAACACCCAAGAATCTGAAGGCAGAATAAGAAGCTTCTTCTTGGATGAGAAGTGGAATGTTTTCAAGAAAAAACCCCAAGAAAATCCAGTTTCCTTTTGAGACGCACCACTGGGACAATTACGAACATTGTCATCTCATACCTTGGAGGATTCAAGTGGGAGAAGGATGCCTTAAAATATTTCAACAAATAATTCTGAATAGACTTATCTATCAAGAGCATCTTCCTTCTGTACAACTTTTTTTAAAAAGAGGTATGGATTCTTTAACCATACTCGTTGCATTAATCATAGTTTAGCCCAGAAATGCTATGACATAAACTATGGCTTAACTATGGTTTTCTATTTTGAGATCTGTACTTTAATAAGCAGTGGATGCCATAATGCCTTGAGCAGTTTGTAAGAGGCTGTTAGCCATGCCCAGTTCCTATAGCCATTCTTCATATGTTTTAGTCTCCAGTCCCCTAATCATCCTGGTTGCTCTTCTCTGCACACTTTATAAAGTCTCAACATCTCTTTTTTTTTTATAATGTGGTGACCAAAACTGGACGAAGCAGTCTAGGTGTGGTCTTACTAAGTGTTGTGATCCAGACCCGAGTAGGTAGTAAGAAACTCCGTCCGTGAAAAACAAACAAACAAACTTTATTCGAACAGCTGAGAATTACTTCATTCCCAGCATAGTTCAATTAAATTAAAACAAATCCTTCCCAACACAAATTCCTCAGTTCTATTGCAAACCTTAGTCCAATTAGGCAAACTGCCAAAGGCCTTTCTTGGCAAATGTTCGGAAGTCACAAAAATAAATGCAAGACATAGAAGAAGCAGAAGACGAAACTACCAACGTTGTTTTCCGGCAAAGCCCGAACGCCGTTGCTGGTTTGTTTTAAGCCTTATGGGAGGGGCCAATCATCTCTTGGCCCTACTCCCGAGTTGCCCTTTTTGCTTGAGCTGCTCTTGCCTTCTCATGCGTGCATTAGGAACAGGCTCCTCCTGTTCCTCTGCCTCACTACTATCAGGCTCTAGTGGCTCTGGAGTCCGCACCTTATTCCCCAATGGCCCTGGCCTCACCTCAGCCTCATCACTGTCTGACTCCATTGCCAGCTCCGCAGGCTGCTGATGGACCATAACACTAAGGCTTTATAGTGTGGTATTAGTACCTCACTTGTCATACCCCTGACATAAATATGATCTGAAGTCTCTTCAGTGTCTCTCATCAAAGTTGGCTTAGGTTTTGACTTTATGTAAGGGCCTAGAACACTGTGTTAATTATGGCTCATCTAGAGTTGTATTTGGAACTGGAACAGAGCTGAAGGTTCATCCATGTAAGTTTCCGAACATAAAATTTGTGTAATTTTAACATAAACTGACAGTGTATTTATGACAGGGATCTGTTTCTATAGATTGTAAACTGATTCCTAAGCATTTGTTATAGAGATGGAGTTTTGAGGGTGACAGGAGTCAGAAGAAAGGTTCCCATGTAACTACATAGAATAGAATAGAATAGAATTTTTTTATTGGCCAAGTGTGATTGGACACACAAGGAATTTGTCTTGGTGCATATGCTCTCAGTGTGCATAAAAGAAAAGATACGTTCATCAAGGTACAACATTTACAACACAATTGATGGTCAATATATCAATATAAATCATAAGGATTGCCAGCAACAAAGTTACAGTCATACAATCATAAGTGGAAGGAGATGGGTGATGGGAACGATGAGAAGATTAATAGTAGTGCAGATTTAGTAAATAGTTTGACAGTGTTGAGGGAATTATTTGTTTAGCAGAGTGATGGCCTTCGGGAAAAAACTGTTCTTGTGTCTAGTTGTTCTGGTGTGCAGTGCTCTATAGCGTCGTTTTGAGGGTAGGAGTTGAAACAGTTTATGTCCTGGATGTGAGGGATCTGTAAATATTTTCACGGCCCTCTTCTTGATTCGTGCAGTATACAGGTCCTCAATGGAAGGCAGGCTGGTAGCAATTATTTTTTTCTGCAGTTCTAATTATCCTCTGAAGTCTGTGTCTTTCTTGTTGGGTTGCAGAACCGAACCAGACAGTTATAGAGGTGCAAATGACAGACTCAATAATTCCTCTACATTTTAAGTATAGGGGCTTGAAGGCTAAAATGTTTGAAAAAAGGCTGCAGGAATTCGGTATATTTAGTTTAATGAAAAGAAGGACTCTGTGGGTTTACACAGCTCTTTGAATTGTAATCTGGGAAAAAATCAAATCAGTGTTCTGTTTCCTAATAGGCTAGATTCCCCACAGATAAATTATATTATAGCTTTATAAGTTCTTGGGGTGCGTAGATGATATAACTTTTTAATATACATTCATAATTGCTTTCCCATTGAGGAATTAGAAGGGATTCTTCTAATGAAAAGAAGGACTAGGGGAGACATGATAGCAGTCTTCCAATATCTCAGGGGTTGTCACAAAGAAGAGGGAGTCAAACTATTCTCCAAAGCACCTGAAAGTACAACAAGAAGCAATGGGTGGAAACTAATCAAGGAGAGAAGCAACTTAGAACTAAGGAGAAATTTCCTGATGGAACAATTAATCAGAGGAACAACTTGCCTCTAGAAATTAGAATAGAATAGAATAACAGAGTTGGAAGGGACTTTGGAGGTCTTCTAGTCCAACCCCCTGCTTAGGCAGGAAACCCTATACCACTTCAGACAAATGGTTATCTAATCTCTTCTTTAAAACTTCCAGTGTTAAAGCATTCACAACTTCTGGAGGCAAGTTGTTCCACTGATTAATTGTTCTAACTGTCAAGAAATTTTGCCTTAGTTCTAAGTTGCTTCTTTCCTTGATGAGTTTCCACCCATTGCTTCTTGTTCTACCCTCAGGTGCTTTGGAGAGTAGCTTGACTCCCTCTTTTCTGTGGCAACCCCTGAGATATTGGAACACTGCTATCATGTCTCCCCTAGTCCTTCTTTTCATTAAACTAGACATACCCAGTTCCTGCAACCGTTCTTCATATGTTTTAGCCTCCAGTCCCCTAATCATCTTTGTTGCTCTTCTCTGCACTCTTTCTAGAGTCTCAACGTCAACAAATTGTGGGTACTCAAAGATTGGAGGTTTTAAAGAAGACATTGGACAACAATTTTTTGAAATGGAGTAGGGTTTCCCACTTGAGGAAAGGGTTGGATTAGAAGACCACCAAGGTCCCTTCCAACTCTGTTAAATATGAAGGAGACAATAGGAGCACATCATTGTTCCCATGGGTTGCTAGTATAAGCCTTTAAATTTCTTCAGATGTCAATTCCTCTGGGAAGCAGGACAACCTCATGTTCCTGTCCCTTGAGAAGGGAAAGTCTCCATCTTGAGGGCTTTCAGATTGGGACTGCAAAAATCCAAATGAAGATTAGATGGCAACAAAATGTATAGGAAACATGTGGCTGTGTGGCCTATACAAACATGTTTTTGTCAAGGCAGAAAGCACTGTGTATACCACTAGTTTTGGTAAGGTCATCTTTGGAAGTGGGACCAGACTGGTTATCAAACCAAGTAAGTTTTAGATCTTTTTTCTTGCCATTATGATCAGCCAAGATATTTTCTCCATCACTCCTTCTCTCTCTCAGCATTTATATGCAGTCTTCAGCAATGATCAAAATCAATGCTTATTCCAGCGATTACTTTGATATTAAAAATATACACATTTATGCAGTACCCTAATATGGAGAATATCATGGTTTTAAGTTTTAATTAGCTTAAATTACATAAAATCGGTTATTTTATTAGAATAGAATAGAATTCTTTATTGGCCAAATGTGATTGGACTCACAAGGAATTTGTACTTGGTGCATATGCTCTCAGTGTACATAAAAAGAAAAGATACGTTCATCAAGAATCAAAAGGTACAACACTTAGCGATAGTCATAGGGTACAAATAAGCAATCAAATCATATTAGGAAACAGTCAATATAAATCATAAGGATACGAGCAACAAGGTTGCAGTCATACAGTCATAAGTGGGAGGAGAGGGGTGATGGGAACGATGAGAAGATTAATAGTGGTGCAGATTTAGTAAATAGATTGACAGTGTGGAGGGAATTATTTGTTTAGCGGAGTGATGGTGTTCAGGAAAAAACTGTTCAGGTGCCATTTTCTCATGGTTCCTAAACTTCAACCTTTATGTATGGAATCAGGTCCTACATGAAAGCAGAGGAAAAAAAAGTTGGGTGGGAACTATTGTAGCTGTTTTCCAACACATCTGAAGAACAGCACTCTAAGACATTGACTCTCAACCTTTTCTTCACCATGGGCCTCCTTTAAATATTTTTTGCGGCCAAAGACCATGGCCACGGACCCCCCAGACTTAACTTAACATTTAAATCAGATAGATAGATAGATACCATGTTTTCCCTAAAATAAGACCCTGTCTTATTTTTTTTGAACATTGAAATAAGTGCTTGGCCTTACTGCCATGCGCTCAAAAGCCCGATTGGGCTTATTATCAGGGGATGTCTTATTTTGGGGAAAACAGGAGAGAGAGAGAGGGAGAGAGAGTTGATAGATAGTTGATAGATGACAGATAGAGATAGAAGATAGATAGATAGATAGATAGATAGATAGATAGATAGATAGATAGATAGATAGATAGATAGATAGATAGATATCATGTTTTCCCTAAAATAAGACCCTGTCTTATATTTTTTTTTAACCTTGAAATAAGTGCTTGGCCTTACTGCCATGCGCTCAAAAGCCTGATTGGGGTTATTATCATGTCTTATTTTGGGGAAAACTTCCTTGGAACTTCGTCGCCTTCGACAAGACCTGGGTTTAGCATATAAAATCATCCGTTGTAATGTCCTTCCTGTCAATGACTTTTTTAGTTTCAATAACAATATCACAAGAGCTACCAATAGATTTAAACTCAATGTCAACCGCTCCAGTTTAGATTGCAGAAAACACGATTTCTGTAACAGAATTGTATATACTTGGAATGCATTACCTGACTCTGTAGTTTCTTCTCATAACCCCAAAGGCTTTATTCAAAAACTGTCCAAGGTTGACCTCACCACTTTCCTAAGAGGACTCTAAGGGGCGTGCATAAGAGCACATACGTGCCTACCGTTCTTGTCCTACTGTTTCTTCCCCTATGTATATATATGTTTTTAGTACCTCGTTTCTCCTTGTATATACGTTCATATATTATATAACCCTTTATGCAACGCTTGTATATATATATATTGTTATATTGTTATGACGAATAAAATAAATAAATAAATAAATAAATAAATAAAATAAGAAACGGGAGAGAGAGAGAGAGAGAAATGATAGATATTTGATAGATGACAGATAGAGATAGATAATAGATAGATAGATAGATAGATAGATAGATAGATAGATAGATAGATAGATAGATGATAGATAGATAGATAGATAGATAGATAGATAGATAGATAGATAGATGATAGATAGATGGATATCATGTTTTCCCTAAAATAAGACCCTGTCTTATATATATTTTTTAACCTTGAAATAAGTGCTTGGCCTTTCTCCATGCGCTCAAAATAATTGGGCTTATTATCAGGGAATGTCTTATTTTGGGGGAAACGGGAGAGAGAGAGAGAGAGAGAAATGATAGATATTTGATAGATGACAGATAGAGATAGATAATAGATAGATAGATAGATAGATAGATAGATAGATAGATAGATAGATAGATAGATAGATAGATAGATAGGCCATATCAGTGTGGAAAGTTCAAACACATATTACCAATAAAATTCTAAACAAACAATTGTGGCCCTAATTGGGGAAGATTGCAGGGGTGATAAAGAAATATAATTTTATCCCATTTTATTCTATTTTATATATTTATATATTAAATTATTGTATTTTATCCTATAACTACAGTATTTTACCCTCCTCTCATTTTGAAATTGTTTGTTTATTGGTCATATGTGTTTGAACCTGTAGGTTGATATGGCCTATAGGCTAATCTATCTATCTATCTATCTATCTATCTATCTATCTATCTATCTATCTATCTATCTATCATCTATCTATCTATCTATCTATCTGTCAACATTTAAATCATAACATTTCTTCAAGCCTTCGTGGACCAAACGAAAAATAATTGTTATGAGTAGTAAGCTCTCCCTTAAGCCAATGGGGTTTTCGTAAGGGACTGTAACATTGTGAATAGTAACGCTTTCAAGATCGCTTGGGGATCTGGCACAAGACTAATCATCAGGCCAAGTAAGCTATTCCACCTAATATTGCTCATTAATGTACTTCCATTCTGCTTGAGGAAGTTTCTATCATAGTTCTATGCAGTGGTGGGATTCAAATAATTTAACAACCAGTTCTCTGCCCTAATGATTTCTTCCAACAACCAGTTCACCAAACTGCTCAGAAAGTTAACAACCGGTTCTCCCGAAGTGGTGCAAACTGGCTGAATCCCACCACTGGTTCTATGGTATTTGTGATGGAGACTTTTTCAAGTGTGCTGCCCACGTTCGAAGTAATTATTTTTCCTGAATTCACCACTTATTTTGCTGAATGCGAGAAATCTTTATATCTTTTAATTAAACCTAATTAATATTTAATGATGTAAAAAAGAGGTGGAGACTCTAGAAAGAGTGCAGAGAAGAGCAACGAAGATGATTAGGGGACTGGAGGCTAAAACATATGAAGAACGGTTGCAGGAACTCGGTATGCCTAGTTTAATGAAAAGAAGGACTAGGGGAGACATGATAGCAGTCTTCCAATATCTCAGAGGCTGCCACAGAGAAGAGGGAGTCAAGCTATTCTCCAAAGCACCTGAGGGTAGAACAAGAAGCAATGGGTGGAAACTAATCAAGGAGAGAAGCAACCTAGAACTAAGGAGAAATTTCCTGACAGTTAGAACAATTAATCAGTGGAACAACTTGCCTGCAGAAGTTGTGAATGCTCCAACACTGGAAATTTTTAAGAAAATGTTGGACAGCCATTTGTCTGAAATGGTGTAGGGTTTCCTGCCTAAGCTGAGGGTTGGACTAGAAGACCTCCAAGGTCCCTTCCTACTCTGTTATTCTATTCTAATATAAGATATTCAGTATATTTACAAGGGCATTTTCTGAACAAATGAACGGATGGCCCTGTAAGTAAGAATCTTGAAATGTCTGAGTAGATGGGAAAGGCCAGAATGGATTCATAACTTCGTAGAAGAAACTAAAGCTCCAATAATATTTTATCCCTGCAGATGTTAAAATGATGCTTCGGTTTTCCAATAGCTGCATTCTTTGACATTTCAACCCTAAAGTATAGAGGCTGATTTTTTTTTTTTTTTACAAAAGAAAGTTGAAGTTGCCAATACAAATAAGAGAATAGGCTGTACTCTTCCCCCTTTCCATTCACTCGAGGCATTTAAATTCAATAATCTAAGCGTTTTGTTCCGAGAGCCAAATTAAAAATGTTTGAAAAGGAGGTTGAGCGAGATGCCCTGCGATATTTCATTTTTCGTATCTTTGAGAACGAACGTTGTCATTTTGGATGCAAGCAGGAAGATGTGTTTTTGTCAAGGTAGAAAGCACTGTGTTTAATACTGGATACAATAAGATTTACTTTGGCAGTGGGACTAGGCTGGTCGTAATGCCAAGTAAGTTTTGTAAGTTTTTGATTTTTTTCCCCCAGTTATTGTAGTTAGCACAAAAGGTTGTTTTCTTTGCTTCTCTCTCCCCCCCTCTCCCTCCCTCCCTCCCTCCCTCCCTCCTCCTTCCTTCCTCTTCCCTTCACTCTCCCTCTCTCCTCTCTCTCCTCTCCTCCCTCTCCTCTCCTCTCTCTCTCTCCTCCCTCCCTCACCTCCCCTCCCTCCTTCCTCCTCTCTCTCTCTCCTTCCCTTCCTCTCTCTCCTCTCTCCTCTCCCTTTCCCACTCCCTCCTTCCTCCCTTCCTCCTCTCCTCTCCTCCTCCTCTCCTCCTTTCTCCTCCTCCTCCCTGCTACTTCTCCCTCTCTCTCCCTCCCTCTCTCTCTCCCTTTCCCTTCCCTTCTTCTCTCTCTCCTCTCTCCCTCTCCTCTCCTCCCTCTCCTCCTCTCCTCTCTCCTCTCCTCCCTCTCCTCCTCCTCCTCCTCCTCCTCTCTCTCTCCTTCTCTCTCCCTCTCTCCCTTTCCCGCTCTCTCTCTATCTCCTTCCTTCCTCTTCCCTTCCTCTCCTCTCTCCTCTCTCTCCTCTCCTCCTCTCCTCTCCTCTCTCTCTCTCCTCCCTCCCTCACCTCTCCTCCTCCTTCCTCCTCTCTCTCTCTCCTTCCCTTCCACCTCTCTCTCTCTCTCCCTTTCCCGCCTCTCTATCTCCTTCCTCCTCCTCTCTCCTCCTCTCCTCTCCTCTCCTTCCCTTCCTCTCTCTCTCTCCTCTCTCCTCTCTCCATCTCCCTTGTCCCTCCTCCCTCCCTCCCTCTCCTCTCCTCTCCTCCTCTCCTCTCCTCCTCTCTCCCTCCTCCTCTCCTCCTCCTCCTTCCTCCCTCTCTCCTCTCTCCTCTCTCCCTTTCCCGCCTCTATCTCCTTCCTCCTCCTCTCCTCCCTCCCTCCTCCTCGACTTCTCCCTCTCTCCTCCCTCCCTCTCCTTCCCTTCCTCCCTCTCCTCTCTCCTCTCCCTTTCCCACTCCCTCCTTCCTCCCTTCCTCCTCTCCTCTCCTCCTCCTCTCCTCCTTTCTCCTCCTCTCCTCCCTCCTCTTCTCCCTCCTCCTCTTCTCTCTCCTCTCTCCTTCCTCCCTCTCTCTCTCCTCTCCTCTCTCTGTCTCCCCTCCCTCTCCATCCTCTTCCTCCTCCTCCTCTCCTCTCCTCCTCCTGCTTTTCTCCTCCTCCTCTCTCTCCCTGCCCCCTCTTCTATACCCATGCATATGCTTTGCAGAAAATTCCAGATTCAGTTCTGGTTTCATCATTTCAAGTTCAGGAAAAATGACTTCATTGTGTCAAAGCTTTTAAGTAATCAGTACCCTTGATTCACGTCTGGGTTCGCACAACCATAGGTATCCTAACTCAGCAAATCATCAAACAATTGCTCTTTCCCAAGTATGCTAATTCCCCCAGAGATAAGCCATATTAAAATGCATTTAGTTAGTTATTGGAGCTCTGAAGCACATTTTTTTTTTAAAAAACAAAAACATTAATTCATAATTGTTGTTCCCATAAGTGAAATAGATGTAATGACCAGGAGTTGAAAACATCTTAATGGCACATAATCGATCAACCAATACATTTGTCTTCTAGGAATTTCAGCCTCTTGATCTTAAATAACTTGGACCTGGATGATTGAACATGGTTTTCATGACTTAGTTACATTGGAAAGAGAGGAGAGGGGAGAGAGGAGACAGAAGGAGGGGAGGGGAGAGGAGAGGAGAGGAGAGGTGGGAAGGGAAGGGAAGGGAGGAGAGGAGAGAAGAAGAGAAGGGAGGAGAGGAGTGGAGAGGAGAGGAGAGGAGAGGAGAGGAGAGAGGTGGACCACGAACTTCTATAAATTCTTAAATATGAACAAAGATAAGACACCATTTTCCTATATAGTTTTACTCAAAACCTTACTTCGAACCCCAATCTTGAAGTAAATCTTTTTTTTCCCCTGAAAGCAGGAAATAGATCTGCAAACTCTCCAAAGAGCTTCCAGCTTATACGTAACAGCCTCATTGGAGTTTGTTGGAAGAGAGATGAGGAAAATTACATGTCAATCTACTTAAACCGAGAGGGAAAATTTGCAATTCTGTATGCTTTTATTTTTCTTCAGAACCTGGCTTTATTCTTTAGCTTCCTTCCTAACCCGTCCTGTTCCTTTGTAGCTAGCTATGTTTGTAGTACTTACAAAAGCTATTGGGTTTTTGTAAGGGACTGTGACAGTGTGAATGATGACTATAAGTTCATTTGGGGATCTGGCACCAAATTGATCATTAAACCAAGTAAGTTGGTCCACTAATATTACACACTAATGTACGGTACTTGCATTGTGTTTGAGGGTGCTTCTGTCTGCTTGTGCGTTGGAGACCTTTGGTCTTTTCATAGATCAATTGGAAAAATGAAGAAAAAATACTGGCTTCCACATTAGAAGGGGAGAATGAGAAATGCTGGATGGATTTTGTGCTAACTTATTTGTGTTTTTAGATATGATTGTAAGCTATCCTGAGTTATCTTGAGGTAAGATGGGCACCCTATAAACTTTACAAATAAGTAAGTAAAATTTTACTTCAGCTTTTTTTCCTAATGGTGCTTCCAGAAATGAAAAGAATTATATAAATTCCCTCTAACCATGACCAAGCAAGCTATGGTCAGGATAGGTAGGACTTCTATCATTTCTCCTCCTAAAGATTCTTGAGGGGAAACTGAGGTGAAGCCAATGGTTGTAATTGTCCAATTAAAATTATGGATATTGTCATCCGTAATTGGAGAGCACATTTGGGAAAGATGGATTAAGATGCACAGGTACAGTATATGTGGTATCTTACTCAATAGTAGTTCCTGCGGGAGGGATCTTGGTGTCCTAGTGGACAACCATTTAAATATGAGCCAGCCGTGTGCAGCAGTTGCCAAAAAAGCCAACACAATTCTGGGCTGCATAAACAGAGCGATAGAATCAAGATCTATCGGGAGAGTGAAGTGTTAGTGCCACTTTATAATGCCTTGGTAAGGCCACACTTGGAATATTGCATTCAGTTTTGGTCGCCATGGTGTAAAAAAGATGTTGAGACTCTAGAAAGGGTGCAGAGAAGAGCAAGAAAGATGATGAGGGGACTGGAGGCTAAAACATATGAAGAACGGTTGCAGGAACTGGATATGTCTAGTTTGATGAAAAGAAGGACCAGGGGAGACATGATAGCAGTGTTCCAATATCTCAGGGGCTGCCACAAAGAAGAGTGAGTCAAGCTATTTTCCAAAGTGCCTGAGAGAAGGACAAGAAGCAATGAGTGGAAACTAATCAAGGAGAGAGGCAACCTAGAAGTAAAGATATATTTCCTGACAGTGAGAACAATTAATCAGTGGAATGACTTGCCTGCAGAAGTTGTGAATGCTCCAACACTGGAAGTTTTTTAGAAGATGTTGGATAACCACTTGTCTGAAGTGGTGTAGTATTTCCTGCCTAAGCAGCGGGTTGGACTAGAAAACCTCCAAGGTCCCTTCCAACTCTGTTATTCTGTTAAGATATTCCAACAAAGATTCCTTAATGGACTAACCCATCAAGAATATGTTTTTTCTGTCCAATCATTTTAGGAGATAGGTTTTCTCTAACCATGTCTATTGCCTTAATCTCGTTTGGATCTGCACAAATGATTTCCACAAAAGCGTAAAGGAAGCAATAGACTTCCCAGAACTGATACAATTCTTCCACAATTCTGATCTATGTCTGAATGGAACATCATCATGACTTGTCATCAAAGTTGGTTTAAGTGATGACTTTTTGTAATGATACCTTTTACTGTGAGAAACGATGGCTCCTTCAGAGTTGTATTTGGAACTGGAACAGAACTGAAGGTTCATCCACGTAAGTTTCTGAAAAGAATCTTCAAAAAAAATAAACACTCTATAATTACACATAAACTGATAGCACATTTGTGTCAGAAATCTGTGTGTGGGGAATTCCATGCTGTTTATGACTGCTTCTAAGCATTCGTTATAGAAGATAAGGTTTCCAGGGCAACAGAAGTAGAAGATCTTTGGGTATCTATGTTTTTACTATGAAGGAGAAAACATGAGGGCAGAGAACTTCATTGCTAGAATGGCATTAAATTACTATAAGCATTACATTTGTTTAGGTGTCATTTTAGGGAGGAAGAAGACAACCTCATGTTTCTTTCCCTTGAGAAAAGAAAGACCACATCATTGGGGCTTTCAGATTCGGGTTGCAAACATCTGAAGAATCATTAGATGATGACAAATGGTGTGGCAAACTTTAGAATAGAATAGAATAGAATAGAATAGAATTTTTTATTGGCCAAGTGTGATTGGACACACAAGGAACTTGTCTTGGTGCATATGCTCTCAGTATACATAAAAGAAAAGATACATTCATCAAGGTACAACATTTACAACACAAATGATGGTCAATATATCAATATAAATCATAAGGATTGCCAGCAACAAGTTATAGTCATACAGTCATAAGTGGAAAGAGATTGGTGATGGGAACTATGAGAAGATTAATAGTAGTGCAGATTCAGTAAACAGTCTGACAGTGTTGATGGAATTATTTGTTTAGCAGAGTGATGGCCTTCGGGAAAAAACTGTTCTTGTGTCTAGTTGTTCTAGTGTGCAGTGCTCTATAGCGTTGTTTTGAGGGTAGGAGCTGAAACAGTTTATGTCGTGGATGTGAGGGATCTGTAAATATTTTCACGGCCCTCTTCTTGATTTGTGCAGTATACACGTCCTCAATGGAAGGCAGGTTGGTAGCAATTATTTTTTTAAAATAATTTATTATTTAAAATAATTTATAATTTATTAATAATTTATTTAAACTTGTGAAAATATAAAAATAAATGTATAATTTTTTTGCGCACTAGACCAGAGAATCCACATTACTTCATGGGATGTCCCAAAGGTGCTTTTTCAAGAGGCAACTGGACTTTCGGGTTTTTCTTTGAAGACATTTCTTTGTAGATGTTTCGCTTCTCATCCAAGAGCTGTCTGAGCTGAAGAAGCTTTTTGGATGAGAAGTGAAATGTTTTCAAAGAAAGAAACAGAAAGTCCAGTTGCCTCTTGGAAAAAAAAAAAAGCTCCTTTGGGACAACCATGATCTGGGTCAGCGGTCACCAACTGGTGGTCCGTGGACCATTGGTGGTCCATGAGAATATTTTGGTGATCCGCAGAAAAATTATTTGCATTTTAATATTGCACTAAATCAGGAGTCCTCAAACTACGGCTCCTGGGCCAGATACGTGCAATGAATATTTGTGTTGCTGCAGAGGGTCTCCCTCTTTGGGGTCTTTTTGTACGAGTCGGAGAGGGGGAGAAAATCCAACTTGGGGTCTGCTTCGGCCTCCTGGTGTGGGGCTTTGGGCGAAGGCTGGAGGGAAGTGCCATTGGTGGCGAAGAAGGCCTTGTTCCAGTGGGATTGCATCATGTCCTGGAACTGGCTGACCATCTCAGCCTGCTAAGCCTCCAGGCGCTGGCACCTGGCCTTGCACTCCCGCAGGTCTTCCCTCTGCTTGGAAAGCCTATGCTCGTAGTCCTCAGTGAGGTGCTTCTGCTGAGCCTCCTTCTCAGTCAGATCCAATTTGAACTGGGTCAGCTGTTTTGCCAATTCTTTCTCATGGTGGCTGCTTAGCTCCAACAACTGCATCCTGTTGGGACCCTAAGGAGCCCAGGCGGGCAGACAAGGAATGGCTGGGAAGGGAGCAGTGAGTACACCCCTTGACATGAGTGACACTGAGTTGTGGTTAGGTGGCCAGTCACATGACCACCTAACCACACCCACCCAGTCGGTCATTAGGCAGATCATATTAGTGGTCCATGGGATTTAAAATTATGAATTTAGTGGTCCCTGAGGTCTGAAAGGTCGGTGACTTCTGATCTGGATGACTCTCCATGGATGTTATTTCATGGGCTTTCAAAATAGAACAGAACAGAACAACCGAGCTGGAAGGAACCTTGGAGGTCTTCCAGTCTAACCCCCTACTCAAGCTGGAGACCCTTTACCATTTCAGATAAATGGTCGTCCAATCTCTTCTTGAAACCTTCAGTGTTGGAGCACACAGCTTCTGGAGGCAAGCCATTCCAGTCTAACATTCTTAGCTAATGTTTCTTTAAGAACACACCAAATGGAGAGGAGTCAAAAACCCAAATGTTAGCAAAGTGGACACGTGAGTGGGCAGGACAGCAGAAGAATGACGTTGAATGGACATTTGAAGCTTCCTTGGAGCCACATCTAATTTAGCTCCAGTTCTGAAGCTAAGGTTATTCAAGCTACAGCTAGCTCCACATTTGCTTGCTTGCTTGCTTTTCGATGCAAACCTCCCAAAGCAGTTTTTGTCAAGGCAGAAAGCACTGTGGCAACTATAAGCCCATCTTTGGGAGTGGGACAAGGTTGGTTGTCATGCCAAGTAAGTGTGAGCTTTCGATTGTTGCTATTGTGGTTCATAGAGGAGGGTCTTTCCTGTAGTCCACTCCCCATTTTATATGCAGTCTTCAGTGATTACAAAAATCTTTCTTCCTTTCCCATCTATTTCTAACATACTGTATATGCCCGTATCCTATTGCAACTACTCTATTAGATCTGGATAGTTTCCACAAGTAGTTCTGTGACTAAGGATTAGTGATTGGCCATGTCAAAAAGGTGTTTTATTGATCTAAGCAGCGGTTACCAACTGGTGGTCTGGCAAAATTGCAAGTTGCAATATTCCAGCTGCGGTCTTTCTAGAGTTTTTGTAAAGTGGCATTAATACTTCACGTGATCTTAGTTTATTTTATTTATTTATTTTATTTGTCACAACATTATATATAAGCATAAGCATGAAATAACTATACGATATTTAAGCATTGCTCCCAGAAGCACGAAGCTTGCTCACAGAAGCACGAAGCTGAAGCCTGAAGATGACGAATGAGACTTCGTCGAAACGTCGCCAAGACACTTCCAATTTTACGCGGGAGAAAACCTGAATAACCAAAGACCTACATATATATATATATGTTGCTCCCAGAAGCACGAAGCTGAAGCCTGAAGATGACGAATGAGACTTCGTCGAAACGTCGCCAAGACACTTCCAATTTTACGCGGGAGAAAACCCGAATAACCAAAGACCTACATACAAACACCCGCGAAAACCTCAGAAAACAAATATATATATATATATATATATATATTATATATATATATATATATATAGGTCTTTGGTTGTTCGGGTTTTCTCAAAATTGGAAGACGCTTCACGAAGTCTCATTCGTCATCTTCAGGCTTCAGCTTTGTGCTTCTGGGAGCAATGTGATCGCAGCTGTTTCTTCCTTTTAACTGCTAGTGGGGTTTGAACTGATTGGGTGGGAGCTTGGCTGTGCTCTGATTGGATTTTTCTGTGCTCTGATTGGCTGGGGTGTGTCCTGTGTTGGTGGGGGCTTGGTTGTGCTCAGTCTAATCTGTGCTGCAGGGGGATTTGAGCTGGTGAGCTGCACTGCTGCTGTTTGGCTTCGTGTTCGTGGTCGTGCTACATCTTCGTAGTGGGTGTCAGTCTGCTGCATGTATGGATTGGAGGGGTTTGAAGTGGCTAATGTTGCAGCTCAGGGACCACTAATAACTGCACCTCAGGGACCACTAATTTTACACGGAGAAACCTCAGAAAACAAATATATATATATATATATATATATATATATATATATATATATATATATATATATATATATATATATATATATATATATATATATGTAGGTCTTGTTGTTTGTAATTGAGTACGAAGTCTCATTCGTCATCTTCAGGCTTCAGCTTTGTGCTTCTGGGAGCAGTGTGTGATCGCAGCTGTTTCTTCCTTTTAACTGTTAAAAGGAAGAAACAGCTGCGATCACACACTGCTCCCAGAAGCACGAAGCTGAAGCCTGAAGATGACGAATGAGACTTCGTCGAAACGTCGCCAAGACACTTCCAATTTTACACGGGAGAAAACCCGTAATAATATCAGAGTTGGAAGGGATCTTGGAGGTCTTCTAGTCCAACCCCCTGCCCAGGCAGGAAACCCTACACCATTTCAGACAAATGGCTATCCAACATTTTCTTAAAAATTTCCAGTGTTGGAGCATTTACAACTTCTGCAGGCAAGTTGTTCCACTGATTAATTGTTCTAACCGCCAGGAAATTTCTTCTTAGTTCTAAGTTGCTTCTCTCCTTGATTAGTTTCACTCATTGCTTCTTGTTCTACCCTCGGGTGCTTTGGAGAATAGTTTGACTCCCTCTTCTTTGTGGCAGCCCCTGAGATATTGGAACACTGCTATCATGTCTCCCCTAGTCCTTCTTTTCATTAAACTAGGTGTAACGAGTTCCTGCAACCGTTCTTCAGATGTTTTAGCCTCCAGTCCCCTAATCATAACATAACATAACATCAGAGTTGGAAGGGACCTTGAAGGCCTTCTAGTCCAACCCCCTGCCCAGGCAGGAAACCCTACACCATCTCAGTCAGATGGTTATCCAACATTTTCTTAAAAATTTCCAGTGTTGGCAAGTCATTCCACTTATTAATTGTTCTAACTGTCATGAAATTTCTCCTTAGTTTTAAGTTGCTTCTTTCTTTGATCAGTTTCCACCCATTGCTTCTTGTTCTACCCTCAGGTGCTTTGGAGAACAGCCCGACTCCCTCTTCTTTGTGGCAGCCCCTGAGATATTGGAACACAGCTATCATGTCTCCCCTAGTCCTTCTTTTTGTTAAACTAGACATACCCAGTTCCTGCAACCGTTCTTCATATGTTTTATCCTCCAGTCCCCTAATCATCTTTGTTGCTCTTCTCTGCACTCTTTCTAGAGTCTCAACATCTTTTTTACATCGTGGCAACCAAAACTGGATGCAATATTCCAATTGTGGCCTTACCAAGGCATTATAAAGTGGTACTAACACTTCACGTGATCTTGATTCTATCCCTCTGTTTATGCAGCCCAGAACTGTGTTGGCTTTTTTAACAGCTGCTGCAACCCTGATTTTCTCATTTATTATGCATATTTCTCAAACCTCCCCTCCTATATTTTAGTTATTAACATTGTCTTCATTTTATTCCATTTATATGATTTATATGATTAGGGGACGGGAGGCTAAAACATATGAAGAACGGTTGCAGGAACTCGGTATGCCTAGTTTAATGAAAAGAAGGACTAGGGGAGACATGATAGCAGTGTTCCAATAGCTCAGGGGTTGCCACAAAGAAGAGGGAGTCAAGCTATTCTCCAAAGCACCTGAGGGTAGAACAAGAAGCAATGGGTGGAAACTAATCAAGGAGAAAAGCAACCTAGAACTAAGGAGAAATTTCCTGACAGTTAGAACAATTAATCAGTGGAACAACTTGCCTGCAGAAGTTGTGAATGCTCCAACACTGGAAGTTTTTAAGAAAATGTTGGATAGCCATTTGTCTGAAATGGTGTAGGGTTTCCTGCCTGGGCAGAGGGTTGGACTAGAAGACTTCCAAGGTCCCTTCCAACTCTGATATTATTATTATTATATCATCCCTTTAGTCCATTCCTAAAGGTTTCTATGGGCTCTTTCAAATCAAATCTTAGATATGCAATTTTTCCATGCTGGCTTGTCTTTTTTAGAGTCACCCTTTGGACAATATTGACTGCAGGATAAATAAAATTCTTGAAGTTGTCTAAATTATGGAAAAGTAAACCGCAGAGTGTGGGTTCATGCTTCCAAGGAACCAACGTCTGAAAGGAAAGGAACACATATCCAAATGATTCTTTAGATTTCGAGTAGATGTGTATTCCTTGATATTTTATGTGAAATGTTAAAGATTTAGCACTTCTCAAGGAAGTTATAGCTGCTGATAGAAATAGGAAGACATGTTTTTGTTAAGGCAGAAAGCATTGTGTATACTGGTAGTTCGAGGAATGTCATCTTTGGAAGAGGGACTAAGCTGTTTGTAATGCCAAGTAAGTTTTATTTGTTTATTCTTGCCCTTGCGGTCAACCCAATTGGATCCTTTCCTTGTTCATCCCCACCACAATTACTATCCATTGATTTTCTTGATTTGTGTGTATCTGCCTAGGTAATAATATAATTATGCACCTAAAACACATGCACATGATATATTAACTGAGAAAACATAGTCAGTAAGGAATAAGCAGTCAAGATATCAATAGGTGACAATTGCATTAAGCTCACATGTGCTCAATTTACTCATTTATCTCGCAACACTGAGAGTGAATCTCATTAAGTAAGTGATATAGAAATGGGCCTATGGAAACATTATAAAGTCTACTTTCAAGGACTGAATTCTTCTTCGCAATTTTTTTGCTACCATCAATGACAAGGTTTGGGAATCTTGGGATTTCTATCTAGTCTTTCCCATATTTCAATCTGCTGAAAACCTCTAGGAGAGGCAAGAATTTTGGAATTGCAATCTTCCATTTTCATTTTGAGTGCATTCCAACTCAATCATCTACCTATTCCATTGCAAGAGCCAAGGTAAACGTCCCCCAAAAATGATTGAACAAATATTCCTGAACTTGAATTGAATTGCCTTGTAATATTGCATTTTGTACTTCTGTTTTTCATAATGCCTACAATATTTGAGGATAGACTTACGAGGGCTGCTACAATTAAGCCATGGGTACTCCTGACATAAATATGATTTATGTCTCATTGTGACTTCTCATCAAATTTGGCTTAATTGGATGACAGCTGAAGGTTCATCCATCTGAGTTTCTGAAAAAAAGCCATTCCTTCTTGTCCTGCCCTCAGGTGCTTTGGAGAATAGCTTGACTCCCTCTTCTTTGTGGAAGCCCCTGAGATATTGGAACACTGCTATCATGTCTCCCCTAGTCTTTCTTTTCATTAAACTAGGCATACCGAGTTCCTGCAACTGTTCTTCATATGTTTTAGCCTCCAGTCCCCTAAACATCTTCATTGCTCTTCTCTGCACTCTTTCTAGAATCTCCACATCTTTTTTACATCGTGGCGACCAAAACTGAATGCAATATTCCAAGTGTGGCCTTACCAAGGCATTATAAAGTGGTATTAACACTTCATGTGATCTTGATTCTATCCCTCTGTTTATGCAGCCCAAAACTTTGTTGGCTTTTTTGGCAGCTGCTGCACACTGCTGGCTCATATATAAATCGTTATCCACTAGGACTCCAAGATCCCTTTCACAGTTACTACTATTAAGCCAGGTACCAAATATACCATACTTGTGCATTTTGTTTTTCTTGCCTAAATGTAGAACCTTACTTTTTTCACTGTTGAATTTCATTTTGTTAGTTAGCGCCCAATGTTCAAGTCTGTCAAGATCCTCCTGTATCTTAATGATCATCCCCCTGTGTGCAAGAAGTTGACAATCCTTGGTTTTGTGATAGTTTTGAAATATTGAAGATGTAGCTAAGGGGAAAATGTGTTGCTCCAGATGTGCAACAATTCATCTAATGTCATTTTAATGATTGTGAATATGCTGAGAAATGTAGCAGCTGAAGCTCTCATAGCAGGAATACACCAAGAAGCTTAGATCCGAACTGCCAAGAAAGTTCTTTCTATGCCGAGTCAAGTATTTTTGAGAGTATATCCGCTACCTTTCCTTTTAATGTCCTCCTGCTTTGGGCAATTTTTTGTCAAGCAATGTAGCACTGTGGAGCTCTAATAACTGGAATAAATTTAGCTTTGGAAGTGGAACTAAACTAGATGTGACTCCAAGTAAGCTTCAACTTTTCATTCCCTTTATTATTCTCCTGTCCTGCCCCTCCCAATGCGATGCAATGGAATGGAATCAATGGAATGGAATAGTAGAATAGAATAGAATAGAATAGAATAACATAGAATAACATAGAATAACATAGAATAACATAATAACTGAGTTGGAAGGGACCTTGGAGGTCTTCTAGTCCAACCCCCTGCCGAGGCAGGAAACCCTACACCATTTCAGACAAATGGCTATCCAACATTTTCTTAAAAATTTCCAGTGTTGGAGCATTCACAACTTCTGCAGGCAAGTTGTTCCACTGATTAATTGTTCTAACTGTCAGGAAATTTCTCCTTAGTTCTAAGGAGAAATTTCTTGTTCTACCCTCAGGTGCTTTCGAGAATAGTTTGACTCCCTCTTCTTTGTGGCAATCCCTGAGATATTGGAACACTGCTGTCATGTCTCCCCTAGTCCTTCTTTTCATGAATAGAATAGAATAGAGTAGAGTAGAGTAGAGCAGAACAGAACAGAACAGAACAGAACAGAACAGAACAGAACAGAACAGAATTAATAGAATTTAGAATAGAATAGAATAGAATAGAATAGAATAGAATAGAGTAGAATAGAATAGAATAGAATAGAATAGAATAGAATAGAATAGAATAGAATAGAATAGAATTCTTTATTGGCCAAGTGTGATTGGACACATAAGGAATTTGTCTTTGGTGCATATGCTCTCAGTATACATAAAAAGAAAAGTTACAGTCATCAAGAATCATAAGGTACAACACTTAATGATAGTCATAGGGTACAAATAAGCAATCAAATCATACTAGGAAACAATCAATATAAATCATAAGGCTACAGCAACAAGTTACAGTCATGTAGTCACAAGGGAGGAGATGGGTGATAGGAACGATGAGAAGATTAATAGTAATAGTAATGCAGCCTTAGTGAGTAGTTTGACAGTTTGAGGGAATTATTTGTTTAGCAGAGTGATGGCGTTCAGGAAAAAGCTGTCCTTGTGTCTAGTTGTTCTGGTGTGCAGTGCTCTATAGAGTCGTTTTGAGGGTAGGAGTTGAAATCATTTATGTCCAGGATGCGAGGGGTTTATAAATATTTTCACAGCCCTCTTTTTGACTCATGCAGTATACAGGTCCTCAATGGAAGGCAGGTTGGTAGCAATTGTTTTTTCTGCAGTTCTAATTATTCTCTGAAGTCTTTGTCTGTTTTGTTGGATTGCAGAGCCAAACCAGACAGTTATAGAGGCGCAGATGACAGACTCAATAATTCCTCTGTAGAACTGGATCAGCAGCTCCTTGGGCAGTTTGAGCTTTTTGAGTTGGCGCAGAAACCGAGTTGGCCAGTTTGTGACAAAGACCTGATTTTCCTAGAGTTTCAGGCCAATTCTGGCTCTTTTTAAGCTCTTTTTTATAGAGATGGAGTTTTGGGCAACATAAATAAGACAATGGTCCCTGGGTATCTACATTTTAATTATGAGGGAGACAACAAGGAGGACCTGAGGCCTGAGAACTTTATTGTTCTCAGGCCTCAGGTTGGAGGCTTCGGATATCCAGCAGCCATAATCTTTTACATTTTGATTCTAAAGTCCATAGATGTAGCTTGTCAATAGAAAGTCATAATTGCTGATAAAAATAGGAAGCCATGTTTTTGTCAAGGCAGAAAGCACTGTGTCTAATGTGAACAGCTATAAAGTCATCTTTGGAAGTGGGACTAGGCTGGTTGTAATGCCAAGTAAGTTTTTAGCTCTTTATTCTTGCCATTGTTGTTAACCCAAGGGGGTCCTTTTTTTACTCATCCCTACCCCCAATTTGTATGCAGTCTACAGAGTTTAACGAAAACACTAATGGTCTATGGAGACTCTCAGTCATCCAGGCCATGGCTGTCCCAAAGGGGCTTTTTTCAAGAGACAGCTGGAGTTTGCTTTTCCTTGAAGATGTTTCACTTCTCACCCAAGAAGCTTCTTCAGTTCTGACTCAGAATTGGTGAAGCTTCTTGGATGAGAAGTGAAACATTTTCAAGGGGGGGGGGGAAACAACCAACAAAATACCTTATGCCACCAGACTTGAAATTCTGGGTTTAGAAAATTTAGAACTACGCCGCCTTCGGTATGACCTGAGCACAGCTCATAAAATCATCTGTTACAATGTCCTACCTGTCAATGACTACTTCAGCTTCAACCACAACAATACATGAGCACACAATAGATACAAGCATAAAGTGAACCGCTCCAAACTCGATTGCAGAAAATATGACTTCAGTAACAGAGTGGTCAATGCCTGGAATGCAGTACAAGACTCTGTGGTCTCATCCCAAAACTCCCAAAATTTTAACTTAAGCCTGTCTACTGTTGACCTCACCCCATTCCTAAGAGGTCTGTAAGGGGCGTGCATAAGAGCACCAGCGTGCCTACCGTCCCTGTCTTAATGTTCCCTTTAATTGTATTCATTTTATGTATTCAATTCATACTTACATATATTATCTAATATATACTCGACAAAATAAATAGATAAATAAAAATAAAAAGTCTACATGCCTTTTGGAAAAGCAACATTGGGACAACCATGACCTGGATGACTGAGAATCTCCACAGACAATCTTCCCTTCTCTTTTTGAATGCATAATAAAATAGGCATTTAATAATCCAAATAACATGATGATTGGTACTAGAATGGCATATTGAAACACTGAACAACCAAATAATGAAGGACTATGTTTTAATATAAACATGTGTATTAACACTAGGATTAGTAATGGAGGCCTGACAAGAAGCAAGAATGGATATAGAAATAAGAAACAGGGGGGATATTAGCCTATTTATTTTTATATATTAGAATATAAGCAATAACTAAATGGAAAGACTAGAGGCTGAAAGATGGTATTACTATGTATGTTTAAATAATATCATTGGCATTAAAATGGAACACTGAAATATTGAATGTTTACTTTAAAACAAACACGTATATTAATACTAGGATTACATAAATTTGATTAATGTAACAAATAATATTAATTATTATTATCACTACTTGTATCCAAATGATTTATACCCAGAGGCCACACTGTTCATATATTGATATTATTATATATTTAAAATAAAAAGTCTACATGCCTTTTGGAAAAGCAACATTGGGACAACCATGACCTGGATGACTGAGAATCTCCACAGACAATCTTCCCTTCTCTTTTTGAATGCATAATAAAATAGGCATTTAATAATCCAAATAACATGATGATTGGTACTAGAATGGCATATTGAAACACTGAACAACCAAATAATGAAGGACTATGTTTTAATATAAACATGTGTATTAACACTAGGATTAGTAATGGAGGCCTGACAAGAAGCAAGAATGGATATAGAAATAAGAAACAGGGGGGATATTAGCCTATTTATTTTTATATATTAGAATATAAGCAATAACTAAATGGAAAGACTAGAGGCTGAAAGATGGTATTACTATGTATGTTTAAATAATATCATTGGCATTAAAATGGAACACTGAAATATTGAATGTTTACTTTAAAACAAACACGTATATTAATACTAGGATTACATAAATTTGATTAATGTAACAAATAATATTAATTATTATTATCACTACTTGTATCCAAATGATTTATACCCAGAGGCCACACTGTTCATATATTGATATTAATATATATTTAAAAATAAAAATCCAGTAACACTTTAAAAAAAACAATCCAAATATTTTGTTCCAAAACCCAAATTAAATTTCCCCAAAGGTGAATTTCTGCTATCGGCAGAAAAATATCAGGACAGGATTTGGGAATGTTGGTGTTTCTATCTGTTCTTTGCCATATTTCAATCTTTTAATTTTCTTTCCATATTTTTTTTTTGAGAATGGAATGGAATAGAATAGAACAGAAAATATGGAGTGGAGTTGAATGGAATAGAATAGAATAGAAACTATGGATTGGGTTGGAATGGATTGGAGTGGAGTGGAATGGAATAGAATAAATAGAATAGAATAGAATAGAATAGAATAGAATAGAATAGAATAGAATAGAATAGAATAGAAACTATGGGTTGGGTTGGAATGGAATGGATTGGATTGGAGTGGAGTGGAGTGGAGTGGAGTAGAATGGAATGGTATAGAATAGAATAGAATAGAATAGAATAGAATAGAATAGAATAGAATAGAATAGAATAGAATAGAAACTATGGATTGGGTTGGAATGGATTGGACTGGAATGGACTGGATTGGAGTGGAGTGGATTGGAGTGGAGTGGAATGGAATGGAATGGAATGGAATGGAATGGAATAGAATAGAATAGAAACTATGGATTGGGTTGGAATGGATTGGAGTGGAGTGGAGTGGAGAGAAGAGAAGAGAAGAGAAGAGAAGAGAAGAGAAGAGAAGAGAAGAGAAGAGAAGAGAAGAGAAGAGAAGATATGGATTGGGTTGGAATGGATTGGATTGGAATAGAATAGAATAGAATAGAATAGAATAGAATAGAATAGAATAGAATAGAATAGAATAGAATAGAATAGAATAGAAGATATGGATTGGATTGGATTGGATTGGATTGGATTGGATTGGATTGGATTGGATTGGATTGGAGTGGAGTGGAGTGGAGTGGAGTGGAGTGGAGTGGAGTGGATTGGAACGGAACGGAACAGAACAGAACAGAATAGTTGAAAGGGACCGTGAATGTTTTCTAGTCCAACCCCAAGTATTTTCTTCTAATTTTATTTGATACACAGTATTCTAAATTCTTCTAATTTGATATTTAATACACAGTATTTTATTTCGTGTCTTTGTGAACAAAGTTCTAATTCCTGACACAAATAGGCGTGTTCTTGTTAAGGCAGAAAGCACTGTGTCTAACAATGGCTACAGCTTTTCCATTGGAAGTGGGACTAGGCTGGTCGTAATGCCAAGTAAGTTATTTTTCCCACAGTGATCAGTACAAAAAGTTCTTTTGCACTTACAGTATAATTGTTGAAAAGAAAATTTGAAGCTCCTTCTTTCTGTTATTTTTTCATTTTTTTCGATATTGCCTTTAATTTGTTTTTTTTTCTTTCCTTGCCTTTCCTCCATCTTAGCTCTTGTTAGTTTTTGTCTCCTTTGTAAAAAATTTAAATCCTAATATATTTATCGGGGTGAACAAGTTGGATAACCCAGTTAGAGTAGGGGAATACTCTTTATATCTCAGCTGCTTATAAAGAAAATATGTACAAAATGTTTTATAGATGGCATTTGTCACCAGCGAGATTGGCCAGGATGTTTCCAAATAGATCCCCGAATTGTTGGAGATGTGGTCACAAACAAAGAACTTTCTACCACATGTGGTGGACCTGCTCTAAGATTAAGAAATTTGGGGGGAAGATAAATTTTTTTTTGGCTGGATGAAATAACAGGGCAGAAAATAGAAAAAAGCCCAAAACTATTCCTTTTGGGCATTCTGGAAGGGAAAACGGGGAAAGAAATATACAATAAATCATATTACACATATTGACGGCATGTAGAATTGTGATAGCACAGAATTGGAAACATCCGGATATCCCACATTATAAATTATAATAAAAAAAAATATGAATGGGCAGAAATGGACAGATTATCGATAGAAATGAAGGAGAGGGAAGATACTGAGTGCTATCAAATATGGAATAAATGGTATTCCTGGCTGGAGAGTAAGCACAAAACTTAAGAGACATTTTTGTCATGAGACTGAATTCTGAATAGAGGTTAAAATAATTTCAATAAGAATGTTGGTTTAAAGAGATAATTAGAGATAGAACTATACATATGTATGTATGTATGTATGTATGTATGTATGTATGTATGTATGTACGTATATGTATATATTTGCTTTCTGAGGTTTTCGTGGGTGTTTGTATGTAGGTCTTTGGTTATTCGGGTTTTCTCCCGCGTAAAATTGGAAGTGTCTTGGCAACGTTTCGACGAAGTCTCATTCGTCATCTTCAGGCTTCAGCTTCGTGCTTCTTATTTTGTTTTTGTGTATTGTGCTTTTTTTTGTATTGTGTATTTTAACATTTGGAAATTCAATAAATATTATTTCTATTAAAAAAAAGAGCAAGGGAATACTCAAAATTATGGGATAGAAAAGGCAGAGAGCGGGTCCACGCCTTTGAAGAAGGAAACTGGAGTCCAAAGAAAAGTATTTTGTAGGCACAGATGTCCAAATGATGTTTCGGATTTCCAGGAGCCGTTTTCCTTGACATTTTTATCCTAAAATCTAGAGGTTTAGCTTTCGAAAAGAACGTTATAATTGCTGACAGAAATAGGAAATCAGGTAATTGTTAAGGCAGAAATCACTGTGTTTGAAGCCTACAGTAAGGTCATCTTTGGAAGTGGTACTAAGCTGGCCGTAATACCGAGTAAGTTATTTTTCTCATTTGCTGTAAAAAATTAAATAAATCTGAACTTTCTTTCTGTTTTGTTCTGTTCTTTTTGCCTTTTTTGGGATTTTTTTTCTTTGTTTGTTTTCTTTTTCTTTCTTATAGAATAGAATAGAATAGAATAGAATAGAATAGAATAGAATAGAATAGAATAGAATAGAATAGAATAGAATTCTTTATTGGCCAAGTGTGATTGGACACACAAGGAATTTGTCTTGGTGCATATGCTCTCAGTGTACATAAAATTTTACATTTCTTTATCGTGGTTTTGGTTAGTTTTTATCACTTTTTGAACAAGTAAGGGACAAAGAAGGTTGATATTTATTTAGTTTTGAGCCTCCTCTTTTTAGCACCCCTGAAATTGGGCAAATGGTCGTGTTTTAGCGACTTGCAAACCCAACCGGATAAGCTGGGAAAGCATTGGGGGATCGCCTCGTTCTAGAATTTTTCTTTCACAAAGATTTTCTTTAGATGGGGACAGTCCCAGCTGTATCCATGTAAGATCTTAGGTGCAAGGAAAGATGCCTGTGCAAATTACAGAACCACTGTACGGACAAGCTTCAGATCTTACTGAGTAGTGTGTTCTCTGCATTTCCCTCTCCAAATAACAACAGAATTGGAAGGGACCTTGGAAGTCTTCTAGTCCAGGGGTCTCCAACCCTGGTCCCTTTAAGACTTGTGGACTTCAGCTCCCAGAGCTTTGCTGGCTGAGGGACTCTGGGAGTTGAAGTCCACAAGTCTTACAGGGACCAAGGTTGGAGACCCCTGTTCTAGTCCAACCCCCTATACCATTTCAGACAAATGGTTATCCAACATCTTCTTAAAAATTTCCAGTGTTGGAGCATTCACAACTTCTGCAGGCAAGTTGTTCCACTGATTAATTGTTCTAACCGTCAGGAAATTTCTCCTTAGTTCTAAGTTGCTTCTCTCCTTGATTAGTTTCCACCCATTGCTTCTTGTTCTACCCTCAGGTGCTTTGGAGAATAGTTTGATTCCCTCTTCTTTGTGGAAGCCCCTGAGATATTGGAACACTGCTGTCATGTCTCCCCTAGTCTTTCTTTTCATTAAACTAGGCATACCCAGTTCCTGCAACCGTTCTTCATATGTTTTAGCCTCCAGTCCCCTAATCATCTTTGTTGTTCTACTCTGCACTCTTTCTAGAGTCTCAACATCTTTTTTACATCGTGGCGACCAAAACTGAATGCAATATTCCAAGTGTGGCCTTACCAAGGCATTATAAAGTGGTATTAACACTTCACGTGATCTTGATTCTATCCCTCTGTTTATGCAGCCCAGAACTGTGTTGTTGTTTTTTGGCAGCTGCTGCACATGGCTGGCTCATATCTAAATGGTTGTCCACTAGGACTCCAAGATCCCTCTCACAGTTACTACTATTGAGCAAGTTACCACATATACGGTACTTACTTATGGTTAATATATTTCTTTCTCGTGGCAATGCTTCTATTTTCTCATTATTCCTCAGCTTCAGAAGATTTCAAGCTAAGAATTCAGGGCAGCTTCAAATGTAAAAAGATGGAAATCTTCAGACACTACTACCCTGAAATGACTTTTCTATTCTTTTAAAATATATGTACCATTTGGCATATAATATGAAAGAAAAAGAGAAAGAGGGGAAAAGAGAAAGAGAGAAAGAAAGAAAAAAGAGAAGGATAGAGGGGGAGGAAAGGAGACGAAAGAAAAGAAGGAAGGAAAGAGAGAGAGAGAGAGAGAAAGAGAGAGAGAGAAAGAAAGAAAGAAAGAAAGAAAGAAAGAAAGAAAGAAAGAAAGAAAGAAAGAAAGAAAGGAGAGAAAGAAGAGAGAGAGGAAGAAAAGAAAAAGAAAAGTTAAGTAAATAAGTAGGTAAGGAAAGAAAGAAAGAAAGAAAGAAAGAAAGAAAGAAAGAAAGAAAGAAAGAAAGAAAGAAAGAAAGAAAGTCTTTTTTTGGTTTGAACAAATGAAAAATACTTAGAGATTAAGAATGCCTATCTGTTAGTTTGTTGTTGGTTTCTTCCCCTCTATTTTGTATTTTAACTTTGGAAATAAAATGAAAGAAAAATTGTAAGCAAAAGAATACCCATCTACTAAACTTAGAATCTAGGATTTCTTCTTTCATTTTCAAAATTCTTTGAAAAACAGACAGTAACAAATTAAACTGATCATTCTCTGTTAACATGGAAATAAGGAATTCTGAATGCAATAGGGCTTACTTGATGATCAATGAATATAGAATTGCAGGATGCAGTGGAGCCTTTGCTAATGTTTAACAGATTAACAGTGTTGGAAGGGACCTTATAGGTCATTTAGTCCAACCCCCCAGCTCAAGCAGGAGATCCTACACCATTTCTGACAAATGGCAGTCCAATCTTTTCTTGAAAGTCTCAAGTGATGAAGCTCCCACAACTTCCGAAGGCAACTTCTGTTTCATTGGTTGATTGTTCTCACTATCAGAAAGTTCCTCCTCATTTCTAGATTGAATCTCTCCTTGGTCAGTTTCCATCCATTATTCCTTGTCTGGCCTACAGGTGCTTTGGAAAATAGCTTGACCCCCTCATCTCTGTGGCAGCCCTTCAAGTATTGGAACACTGCTATCATGTCTCCCCTAGTCCTTCTCTTCACTAGACTAGCCATGCCCAGTTCCTGTAACTGTTCTTCGTATGTTTTAGTCTCCAGTCCCCTAATCATCCTAGTTGCTCTTCTCTGCACTTTTTCTAGCATCTCAACATTTTTTTCAAAGTGTAGTGACCCAAACTGGATGCAGTATTCTAGGTGTAGTCTTAGTAGGGCTTTATAAAGTGGTATTAGTACCTCACTTGATCTTGATTGTATCCCTCTGTTAATGCAATTTAGGATCCTATTGGCTTTCTTGGCTGCCACTGCTCACTGCTCTTTAAAGGCACTGTGATTTAATATATTTAATATAATTATAGAGGCTTTTGGTGAACTGATAAATTGGAGGGCCGAGTAAGGAAGAGTCTGGAAACGTTTGAAAAAAGTCTGGAAATTATGGGATGGAAAAGGCAGAGTGGAGTCATTCCTCCAGGGAAGGAACCAGAGTCCAAAAGAAAAAAAAATATTTTAGAGGTGTAGATGTCAAAACGATTCAGATTTCCGATAGCCACAATCCTTGACATTTTATTCCTAAAGTCCAGAGACTTAGCTTTTTAAAAGTTAGGCATAATTCTGATGCAAAAAGGAAGGTATGTTTTTGTCAAAGAGAAAAGCACTGTGTTTAACTTTGCCAACAAAGTGATCTTTGGAAGTGGGACTAGGCTGGCCGTAATTCCAAGTAAGTTTTATCTCTTTATTCTTGCCCCTGTGGTCAGCTCCAAACAGTCTTTCATTTTCCTGTTTTGTGTGCATATGTCCAAGCATTCATATAATTATATACATTTGACATAAAAACACATACATGGGATGAATAAATGGGAAAGTAATCAGTAAAATGCAGCCACGATAACCCACAGGTGGCCATTGCACTAAGCTTAAATGTGCAGGAAATGTACACACTGATCTCGCAAAAATTGAGAGTGAATGCCATTAGATAACCGATAGGAAAATGAACCTGTGGAAATATTGTATGTCTCCTTTCAAGGGTTGAATCCATTCTATAATATCGTATAATTTCTGTTATCAGCAGGAGACTACAGTATCATGATAAGGTTTGGGAATCTTGACAGTTCTATCCAGAAATATTCTACGTTGTTGTTAGTTGTGAAGTCGTGTCTGACCCATTGCGATCCCATGGACAAGGTTCCTCCAGGACTTCTTGTCCTCTACCATCCTCTGGAGTCCATTTAAGCTCACGCCTATTGCTTCAGTGACTCCATCCAGCCACTTCGTTCTCTGCTGTCTCCTTCTTCTTTTGCCCTCAATCGTTCCCAGCATTCGGCTCTTCTCCAGTGAGTCCTTCCTTCTCATTAGGTGGCCAAAGTATTTGAGTTTCATCTTCAGGATCTGGCCTTGTAAAGAGCAGTCAGGGTTGATCTCCTCTAGGACTGACCGATTGGATTGCGTTGCAGTCCAAGGGATGCGCAGGAGTCTTCTCCAGCACCACAGTTCGAAGGCCTCAAGTTTTATGCCATATTCTATGCCATATTTTAATCTCTCCTCTCCTCCTCAATTCCTTTTGGGAGATAATTACAAGCGATAATGCTCAATATTTTTTACCCTAGAGATTTAGTTTTTCAAAAGGAAGTCATAATTACTGATTCGACAGGAGGACGTGTTATCTATAGAGATTCTCGATCATCCAATCTGTGGTTGTCCCAATCATACTTTTCAAAATGAAACTGGACTTCCTTGGGGTTTTTTTTATCCTTGAAAACATTTTTTTTTATTTGCATTTATATCCCGCCCTTCTCCGAAGACTCAGGGCAGCTTACACTATGTTAAGCAACAGTCTTCATCCATTTGTATATTTATATACCAAGTCAACTTTATTGCCCCCAACAATCTGGGTCCTCATTTTACCTACCTTATAAAGGATGGAAGGCTGAGTCAACCTTGGGCCTGGTGGGACTTGAACTTGCAGTAATTGCAAGCAGCTGCTGTTAATAACAGACTGTCTTAGCAGTCTGAGCCACCAGAGGCCCATTTCACTGCTCATCCAGAAAAGCATCCAAAAACCTGCTTTTTCTTGGATGAAAAGCAAAATGTTTTCAAGGGGGAACCCCCCCCCAAAAAAGTCCATTGTCTTTCTGGAAAAGCACCTTTGGGAAAAGAACCTGTTTTTGTCAAGGCATGAAGCACTGTGTCTAATAGTGGATACAGTAAGGTGATCTTTGGAAGTGGGACTAAGCTGGTTGTAAGGCCAGGTCAGTTTTATATCTTTTATTTATGCTTTGTAGTCGGTTCAAGAGGGTCTTTTCTTTGTTCATCCCATCCCATCCCAAATTATGAAATGTGGAGGAGCATGCTTTCAGATTCAATTCAGATCCAAATCCAGATTCAGTTCTGGCCTCACCATTTTCAGTTAAAAAAAAATGACTTTGAAGTCTTTAAAGATGGTCAGCACTATGTCAAAAGATATTAAGCAAGCAAAACGGTTCATCCATGTGTGGGTTTACACAACCCTTGAATTATGACTATAACTTGTTGCTGGCAATCCTTATGATTTATATTGATATATTGACCATCAATTGTGTTGTAAATGTTGTACCTTGATGAACGTATCTTTTCTTTTATGTACACTGAGAGCATATGCACCAAGACAAATTCCTTGTGTGTCCAATCACACTTGGCCAATAAAATTCTATTCTATTCTATTCTATTCTATTCTATTCTATTCTATTCTATTCTATTCTATTCTATTCTATTCTATTCTATTCTATTCTATAAAAAAGATGATTAGGGGACTGGAGGCTAAAACATATGAAGAACGGTTGCAGGAACTGGGTATGTCTAGTTGAACAAAAAGAAGGACTAGGGGAGATGTGATAGCAGTCTTCCAATATCTCAGGGGCTGCCACAAAGAAGAGGGAGTCAAGCTATTCTCCAAAGCACCTGAGGGTAGAACAAGAAGCAATGGGTGGAAATTGAACAAGGAGAGGAGCAATTTAGAACTAAGGAGAAATTTCCTGACAGTTAGAAAAATTAATCAGTGGGACAATTTTCCTCCAGAAGTTGTGAATGCTTCAACACTGGAAGTTTTTAAGAAGATGTTGGATGACCATTGGTCTGAAGTGATATAGTGTTTCCTGCCTAAGCAGTAGGTTGGACTGGAAGACCTCCAAGGTCCCTTCTAACTCTTCTCTTCTCTTCTCTTCTCTTCTCTTCTCTTCTCTTCTCTTCTCTTCTCTTCTCTTCTCTTCTCTTCTCTTCTGGCAAATAAACAAGCAATTGTTCTGTTCCCTAATATGCTAGATTCCCCATAGATAAATTATATCAGCCTTTATAAGTTCTTGGGTGTGTGAAGATGATATGACTTTTAATAGGAATTTATAGTTGTTCTTCTATTGGAGAACTAAGTTGCTTCTCTCCTTGATTAGTTTCTACCGATTGCTTCTTGTCCTGCCTTCAGGTGCTTTGAAGAATAGCTTGATTCCCTCTTCTTTCTGGCAACCCTTGAGATATTGGGACATGATAGCATGATAGCAAACTAGACTTTTCGTCAAACTAGACTTAAGGACCGAACTTCTTTAAAATGTGCACTTAGAGTGTGCATATCTAATCTACCTAAGATATAGCTGTAGCCTTGCATGTGTTTATGGTAAAGGAGAACTGACTGTGTGAACCTCGAAAAGCTGGTATTTGGTTCAGGGACAAAATTAGTTGTCCAACCATGTACGTTTGCTCTGTTTCTATAAAAATAGATTTCCCGTTTTAATATTTTTAAATCAATATCTCCATTTTGCTATATCTCTATATTAATTTACCTATTTATGATTTTCCCTCCACCATAATTATCTTTATGTATTTTGGTTCCTTTACTAATGAGGATTGATCCTAAAGGGCAGAAGCTCTCCATCTAATCAAAAAAAGGAAGGAAGGAAGGGAAAAAAAGAGAGAAAAGTGAAAGAAAGAAAAAAGAAAAAGAGAGAGAGAGAGGAGAGAGAATGAAAGAAAGAGAAAGAAAGAAAAGAAAGGAAGGAAGAAAAGTAAGAAAGAAGGAGAAAAGGGAGTGGAGAGGGAGAGAGAGAGAGAGAGAAAGAAAGAAAGAAAGAAAGAAAGAAAGAAAGAAAAAGAAAGAAAGAAAGAAAGAAAGAAAGAAAGAGGAAGGAAAGAAGGAAAAGGGAGGGGAGAAGGAAAGAAAGAGGGAGAGAGAGAGAGAGAAAGAAAGAAAGAAAGAAAGAAAGAAAGGGAGGGGAGGGGAGAAGGAGAGAGAAAGAAAGAAAGACAGAAAGACAGAAAGAAAGAAAGAAAGAAAGAAAGAAAGAAAGAAAGAAAGAAAGAAAGAATGAATGAATGAATATCAGTCATTGGGCTGAACAAATGGAAAATAGTAAGAAATTAAGAAAGCCTATCTGTTAGTTTGTTTCTTGTTTTTCCCCTTATATTTTTGTATTTTAACTTTCGAAATAAAATTTTAAAAATGTAAGCAAAAAGAAAATACCCCTCTAGTAAACTTAGAATCAAGGGTTTTTTCCTCCCTTTTCAAAATTGTTTGAAAAAGAGACAATACCAAATTCACCTGGTCACTCTCTGTTGACCCAGAAATAAGGAGTTCTGAATGCCATAGGGCTTACTTGATGATCAATGGGTATCAAATTGCAGGATGCGATGAAGCCTTGGCTTTTTAAAGACACTGCGATTTAATATATTTAATATAATATATTATATTATATATTATATTATATCACAAAATCTGCATTACTATTAATCTTCTCATCATTCCCATCACCAATCTCTTTCCACTTATGACTGTATGACTGTAACTTTGTTGCTGGCAATCCTTATGATTTATACTGATATAATGACCATCAATTGTGCTGTAAATGTTGTACCTTGATGAACGTATCTTTTCTTTTATGTACACTGAGAGCATATGCACCAAGACAAATTCCTTGTGTGTCCAATCACACTTGGCCAATAAAAAATGCTATTCTATTCTATTCTATCTTTATGTACACTGAGATCATATGCACCAAAGACAAATTCCTTGTGTGTTCAATCACACTTGGCCAATAAAAAATTCTATTCTATTCTATTCTAATTACAGAGGCTTTTGGTGAACTGATAAATTGGCGGGCAGAGTAAGGAAGAGTCTGGAAACATTTGAAAAAAAGTCTGGAAATTATGGGATGGAAAGGGCAGAATGGAGTCACTCCTCCAGGGAAGCAACCAGAGTCCAAAAGAATATATATATATATATATATATATATATATTATAGGTATAGATGTCAAAACGATTTAGATTTCCAATGGCCACAATCCTTGACATTTTAGTCCTAAAGTCCAGAGACTTAGCTTTTTAAAAGGAAGGGATATTTTTGTCAAGGCAGAAACCACTGTGTCTAACTATGGTGACAAGGTGATCTTTGGAAGTGGGACTAGGCTGGTCGTAATGCCAAGTAAGTTTTATCTCTTTATTCTTGCCCCTGTGGTCAGCTCCAAACAATCGCTTCCTAATATTAATTTTCCTTTACTATTGATTCTAAAGGGCAGAAGCTTTTCATCTTTTCACTATCTTCATTGCCCATTCTAGAACTGTTTGTTGTAGCTATTGTCTGTTCTTCTTTACAAATTATTTTATAATAATAATATCAGAGTCAGAAGGGACCTTGAAGGTCTTCTAGTCCAACCCCCTGCCAAGGCAAGAAACCCTACACCATTTCAGACAAATGGCAATCCAACATTTTCTTAAAAATTTCCAGTGTTGGAGCATTTACAACTTCTGCAGGCAAGTCGTTCCACTTACTGATTGTTAAAACTGTCAGGAAATTTATCCTTAGTTCCAAGTTGCTTTTCTCCTTGATTAGTTTCCACCCATTGCTTCTTGTTCTACCCTCAGGTGCTTTGGAGAATAGCTTGACTCCTTCTTCTTTGTGGCAACTCTTGAGATATTGGAAAACTGCTATCATGTCTCCCCTAGTCCTTCTTTTCATTAAACTAGGCATACCCAGTTCCTGCAACCGTTCTTCATATATTTTAGCCTCCAGTCCCCTAATCATCTTTGTTGCTCTTCTCTGCACTCTTTCTAGAGTCTCAACATCCTTTTTACATCGTGGCGACCAAAACTGAATGCAATATTCCAAGTGTGGCCTTACCAAGGCATTATAAAGTGGTATTAACACTTCACATGATCTTGATTCTATCCCTCTGTTTATGCAGCCTAGAACTGTGTTGGCTTTTTTGGCAGCTGCTGCACACTGCTGGCTCATATCTAAATGGTTGTCCACTTGGACTCCAAGATCCTTCTCACAGTTACTACTATTGAACAAGGTACCACATATCCGGTACTTGTGCATTTTGTTTTTTTGGCCTAAATGTAGAACCTTACTTTTTTCACTGTTGAATTTCATTTTGTTAGATAGCGCCCAATGTTCACGTCTGTCAAGATCTTTCTGTATCTTGAGCCTATCTTCTGGAGTGTTGGCTATTCCTGCCAGCTTGGTGTCATCTGCAAATTTGATGAGTTCCCAATCTATACCCTCGTCCAAGTCATTGATGAAGATGTTGAAGAGCACTGGGCCTAAAACAGAGCCTTGGGGTATTCCACTGCATACTTCCCTCCATGTGGATGTAGTTCCATTGAGGATTGGATACACAAGGAATTTGTCTTGGTGCATAGGCTGTCAGTGTACATAAAAGAAAAGATACCTTCATCAAGGTACAACACTTACAGTACTTAATGATAGTCATAGGCTATAAATAAGCAATCAGGAAGCAATCAATATCGGTGTAAATCGTAAGGATGCAAGCAACAAAGTTACAGTCATAAGTGGAAGGAGATGGGTGATGGGAAGTGCATTTATCAACAAATCTATTCTTTTATTCCAACATGCTGAAGGCTTGTGGGAATTCATTAGTCGATAACTTCATACTTTTCATCCAAGACTACTTTATTAGTTTAAAATTAGCTATTAAGACTGGGATGTCCACAGTAGTAGTGGAATTAAAACTTTTTTACTACCGGTTCTGTGGACGTGGCTTGGTGGGCTTGGTATGGCTCGGTGGACGTGGCTTGGTGGGCCTGGCAGGGGAAGGATATTGCAAAATCTCCATTCCCACCCCACTCCTGGGGGAAGGATGCTGCAAAATCCCCATTCCCTCTCCACTCCTGGGGGAAGGATGTTGCAAAATCTCCATTCCCATCCCACTCTGGGGCCAGCCAGAGGTGGCATATGCTGGTTCTCCAAACTACTCAACATTTCTGCTACCGGTTCTCCAGAATCTTCTCAGAACCTGCTGAATTTCACCCCTGGTCCACAGGCCTTAAAAGTTTTCCTTCCCAACTGATAATCCATGGAACCAACTGTTGCATGGCATCTGCATTCGCTGCCTTTCTTGCATCTGGGAAGTTTTTGCTAAGGTTGAAAACACTGTGGGGAGGGCAGCGGCTGGAAGTCAATATTTGGAAGTGGGACTAGACTAGTCGTGGCACCAAGTAAGTCTCTCTCTCTCAATAATAATAATAATAATAATAATAATAATAATAATAATAATAATAATAATAATAATAATAATAATAATAATAATAATAATTATTATTATTTAATTTGTATACCGCCCTTCCCCCGAAGGACTCAGGGCGGTTAACAGCCAAATAAAAACGACAGTCATATAAACACAATACAAATAAAACAATAACTGAAAAACGTATTCAAAATTTGGCCCAAATTTAAAATACAACTAAAACCCTAAAAAACCAATTAAAAATTAAAAACCCATAATAACATCTAAAAATTCTATGCCAGTCCTGCGCGGAAAAATAGATTTGTCTTCAGCTCGCGGCGAAAGGTCCGAAGGTCAGGAAGTTGCCGGAGTCCAGGGGGAAGTTCGTTCCATAGGGTTGGTGCCCCCACAGAGAAGGCCCTTCCCCTGGGGGTCACCAGCCGACATTGCTTGGCTGACGGCACCCTAAGGAGTCCCTCTCTGTGAGAGCGCATGGGTCGGTGGGAGGCAAACGGTGGCAGCAGGCGGTCCCGTAAGTAATCCGGTCCTAAGCCATGGAGCGCTTTAAAGGTGGTAACCAACACCTTGAAGTGCACCCGGAAGACCACAGGCAGTCCTGTGGTCTTAACACCTTTCTTTCTTTCTTTCTTTCTTTCTTTCTTTCTTTCTTTCTTTCTTTCTTTCTTTCTTTCTTTCTTTCTTCCTTCCTTCCTTCCTTTCTTTCTTTCTTTCTTTCTTTCTTATCAAATGTAATAAGAGATTTTCCTTTTTCCGCACACACGGCAGCATTCTGTGCCATATGTGGTTTTGCTCGGTCCTGGGCAAATACATTGAGATGAGGGGAATAGCCAAGATGTTGTTCATTTATAAAACATTGGTTTCTTCAGTGAATCAGCAAATTCTTGACAACAGGCTAATGTTTTTCCCTTCTCTTCCCTTCCCTTCTCCTCCCTTCCCTTTGTTTCATTCCTCTCATTCCCATCTCCTTCCTTCCCTCTTTTTTCTTTTCCCTTCCTTTTCCCTCCCCTCCCTCCCTTCATTCTTTTCATTCTCATCTCCTTCCTTCCTTCTTCCTTCCTTCCCTCTTTTTCCTTCCCCCCTTCTCATTCTCATCTCCTTTCTTCTTCCTTCCCTTCCCTCCCCTTCGTTCTTCTCATACCCATCTCCTTCCTTCCCTCTACCTTCCATCCCTCTTTTTCCTCTTCCCTTCTCATTCTCATCTTCCTTCTTCCTTCTTCCTTCCTTCCTTCCCTCTTTTTCCCTCCCTCCTCCCTCCCTCCCTTCCCTCTTCTCATTCCCATCTCCTTCCTTCTTTGTTCCCATCCTTTGTTTCCCTCCCCTTCCCTTCATTCTTTTCATTCCCATCTCCTTCCTTCCTTTCTTCCCTCTTTTTTCATTTCCCTCCCCTCTTCTCATTCCCATCTCCTCCTTTCTTTCTTTCTTTCTTTCTTCCTTCCTTCCCTTCCTTTCCCTTTCCTTCATTCTTTTCATTCCCATCTCCTTCCTTCCTTCTTCCTTCCTTCCCTCTTTTTCCCCTTCCCATTTGAATGGACCCCAAAATAAGAGTGCTAGATTCAACAGTCTGTAGTCATCAGCCATTATAGCAACCATCATGCAATAGCCTTTCCCTATTTGTTTGTTGCATTTATCTGCCACCATTTTCTATAGTGCTCCAGTACTAATTTTACCTGCATGGTAAAATTACCTTCTATGCATGGGGCTCAATTAACATCTATTTGTATTTTTTTCCCCTTTCACTAAATTGTGTCTGAGTCTCAGAGACTGCCTGGATAAGTTCAGAAGTAGCTTGCCATTGTCTCCTTCCTAGGGCTGATAGAAAGTGACTGGCCCTAGACTGGCCCCAGCTGTCTACAACTCACAGCCTTTTTCCATTTTCTAGCCTGATGCCTTAAGCACTACTCCAAAATGATGCTCAATTGTGCTACAGATGACCACAAATATACTGATTACCTCTTAAGAATTGGTTTTTTTTTAATATGGATACTAGTAGCCTAGTAGGTATTATGTATAAAGTGACCAGATTTCAGCGATGGCAAAGCGGGACACCATTGACCGGGGGGGGCGCTGCGCATGTGCGCTGAGTCTTGCCACCTGGCTGAAGGAGGAGGAGCGGCTGCTGCTTCTTAGCTCTTCCAGGCAGGCTCGGCTCTCCTCTCAGCTCTTCCAGGCAGGCTCGGCTCTCCTCGGCTCTCCTCTCAGCTCTTCCAGGCAGCTTCCAGTGGGCGAAGTCAAGCGGCGTCTCTCCTTCACCCGCTCTCACTCCCCCTTCTCCGCCACTCCCCCTTCTCCACCTCCTCCTCCTCCTCTTGCGTTGCCACCTCCCATTTTCAGAATGGGAGTGGGGGGGAAATTGGGACTTTTTTGAAATGCCGCAGGATGCGGGACAAATTATTAAAAAGCGAGACTGTCTCGCCAAAAGCGGGACGTCTGGTCACTATATGTAAAGTTTTGTAGAATTCAAAAATCATATAAGTAGAAGGGGGTAGAGGTGGGAGGATCACCTAGATTGAACATCCAAGAAACAGACATAGATAGATACAAAGATTTAAGAGAGGAATTTGGGAGGCAAGTTAAAAAAGAAAAAAAAGCATAGCAATTAAAATATCGAAGTGGGCAAGAGACGATGGATAGATGATTTTCTTTTTTATTGTTGTTTCGATTTTCTTTTCCTTTTTCCTCTTTCTTTTAAAGCATAACAATTAAAGTATTGAAGCGGGCAAGAGATAATGGATGGATGAATGATTTCTTGTTTTTGTTGTTCTGAGTTGTTTTTCCTTTTCTATCTCTCTCTTTTCCTTTTTTTTTTTACATGATTCAAAGTTAGATAGGAAAGAAAGAAATAGTCTTTTAATAAAAGGTGACATGATTAAAAGCTAGAATAAAGTGATAGAAATAAGAGAAGGGGGAATATTAGTGCATACATTTTTATATCATAAAATGAAAGTAATACCATGAGAAAACGTGGGATAATTGAACAATGATAGACGGTAAGCTAATATAAATGTGTATTATTATTAGAAATACATAAGCTGATTGAATGTAATAATTATGATTAACCTGATTAGTTTTATTTATATTAGAATGTATGACACCCAGGTGCCACACTGTTCATGCATTGATTTGATACTTTTGTAAAACAAGAAACTTGGAATAAAATCATATGGGATTCCTTTGAACCCTTCTTATTCTTAATCAATCCTTTTAAAACACAAGGAATGAAGGATGACTGAGCTCTGGAGGTTTCTGTAAGCTTCGGGATCACTGTGCCTCTGGCTATAATGTCATCTTTGGTAAAGGAACTTTTTTAATGGTGAAACCATGTAAGTATCATGGCTTCTTATTTTTTTTAGTCATATTAGTGGACGCCAATCTCATGGCATGACTAATTATCCAGAGAAAATTAGAGGAGCAGGTCTTAGAGGATCTGTTATGAGCCAATAGGAGCCTTAATAGGATCTGTTATGATACTATGAACCTAAATGAGCCAGTTCTAAGTCTGAAGAATGGTCATAAGTCATTTTTCCCCAGTGCTATTGTATCTTTGAAGAGTCACTAAATGAAGTGCTGTAAGTGGAGAACTGCCTATATATTAACCAGGTGTGTCGAGGATGTATTCACCAGGTCAGCTCTCCATAGTTGTTTTTTTTTAAGGCAGGTTCAACAAAAATTGTAATGCTCATTCCATTGGTGTGGGAGCCTATTAGAGGATAGATAGATAGATAGATAGATAGATAGATAGATAGATAGATAGATAGATAGATAGATGAGAGAGAGAGAGAGATGATATATATATATATATATATAGAAAGAGAGAGAAAGATAAATAGATAGAGAGAGAGATGAGAGAGAGAGAGAGAATGATATAGAGATAGAGATAGATAGATAGATAGATAGATAGATAGATAGAGATGAGAGAGAAAAATAGATAGATAGATAGATGATAGATAGATAGAGAGAGAGAGAGAGAAAGATAAATAGATAAATAGATAGATAGATAGATAGATAGATGAGAGAGAGAGAGAGAGAGAGAGAAAGATAAATAAATAGAGAGATAGATAGAGAGATAGAGAGATAGAGAGAGATGAGAGAGAGAGAGAGAGATGAGAGAGAGAGAGAGAAAGATAAATAGATAAATAGATAGAGATAGAGAGATAGAGATAGATGAGAGAGAGAGAGAGAAAGAGAGGGAGAGATGAGAGAGGGAGAGAGAGAGAAAGAGAAAGAGAGAGAGAAGAGAGAAAGATAGATAGATAAATAGATAGAGAGATAGAGAGATAGAGAGAGAAAGATGAGGGAGAGAGAGAGAGAGAGAGAGATTGCTTCAGATAAGGAGATTTGCTTGATTATATCTGGAATAAAATGGGATCCCTTTAGTCAATTTTGACCGCTGGTGGCTACTTGCCATTGACTCCTTCCGTTGTATTTTGGGCATTTTCAGCTTTGTTTATAGCCTTCGGATGATTATAGAGTTGAACTTTGAGACTGTATGCAGTTATGAAATGTCACGGAGACACACAACACTCAAGAGAATGTCTGTCAACCTCTTTGTATGTATGCTTGAGTTATTCCTGGTAACTGCAGTTTTCTTGGCAAGATTTTAGCAGTGGTTTGCCATTGCCTACTTCCTAGGGCTGAGAGAGAAGGACTGGCCCAAGATCAACCAGGTCACACCCAAAGCAGAACTAGAATTGTGGGATCCATTCAGTGGTGGGATTCAGCCAGTTCGCACCACTTCGGGAGAACCGGTTGTTAACTTTCTGAGCAGTTTGATGAACTAGTTGTTGGAAGAAATCATTCGGGCAGAGAACCGGTTGTTAAATTATTTGAATTCCACCAGTGGATCCATTGCACTCTTCCAAGTTTGGCTGTTTTCTTGCAGATGTTTGATACCCAACTAGGTAACATACTCAGGGCACTGACAATGTCACTTAGTTGGATAACAAAACACCTGGAAGAAAACAACCAAGCTCAGAGATTGCAAAGGACCCCACAGTCCAACTCTGAGTTGCAAATATTCTTTTCTGTCAGAACTAGAGCTCACAGTCTCCCTGTTTATAGACAGGTGCTTTAACCACTAGACAACTGAGTCTCTATTTCCCCGACAGTTAAAACAATTAATCAGTGGAACTGCTTACTTCTAGAAGTTATGGGTGCTCCAACATTGGAGGTTTTTAAGAAGAGATTGGACAACCACTTCTCTGAAATTATATAGAATAGAATAGAATAGAATTTTATTGGCCAAGTGTGATTGGACACACAAGGAATTTGTCTTGGTGCATATGCTCTCAGTGTACATAAAAGAAAAGATACCTTCATTTTAGGGAGGAAGAAGACAACCTCATGTTTCTTTCCCTTGAGAAAAGAAAGACCACATCATTGGGGCTTTCAGATTCGGATTGCAATCATCTGAAGAATCATTAGATGATGACAAATGGTGTGGCAAACTTTAGAATAGAATAGAATAGAATAGAATTTTTTATTGGCCAAGTGTGATTGGACACACAAGGAATTTGTCTTGGTGCATATGCTCTCAGTGTACATAAAAGAAAAGATACCTTCATCAAGGTACAACATTTACAACACAATTGATGGTCAGTATATCAATATAAATCATAAGGATTGCCAGCAACAAAGTTACAGTCAAACAGTCATAAGTGGAAAGAGATTGGTGATGGAAACAATGAGAAGATTAATAGTAGTGCAGATTTAGTAAATAGTTTGACAGTGTTGAGGGAATTATTTGTTTAGCAGAGTGATGGCCTTCGGGAAAAAACTGTTCTTGTGTCTAGTTGTTCTGGTGTGCAGTGCTCTATAGCATCGTTTTGAGGGTAGGAGTTGAAACAGTTTATGTCCAGGATGCAAGGGGTCTGTAAATATTTTCACGGTCCTCTTCTTGATTCGTGCAGTATACAGGTCCTCAATGGAAGGCAGGTTGGTAGCAATTATTTTTTCTGCAGTTCTAATTATTCTCTGAAGTCTGTGTCTTTCTTGTAGGGATTCCTACCTGGGCAGGGAGTTAGACTACAAGACCTCCAAGGTCCCTTCCAACTCTGTTATTCTCTGACTTGCTCTGCTCTGTCCTATTCCTCTCCTAAACCTTTAGGAAGAGGTTTGTAAACCCTTTCTAAAGGTTGCCATTTTGTAAAGGATGGTATCACAGTGTTATGTTAATTCATTGAATAAAATTATATTTGGAAGTGGCACCAATCTAGTGGTTTATCCTGGTAAGTCCACATTTTAATATATGCCATCTTTAAGGAATAAATTTCAGAAACCCCCTAAGGAAATTGTGGTTTCATTAATTCTATCTTTTACCTGAGAACATCATTATATATTACCGTAGTAGCAGATGGAAACTTAACAGAGATTCAACCCAGAGCTAAGGAGAAATTTCCTATCAGTGAGAACAATTAATCAATGGAACAGTTTATCTCCAGAAGTTGTGGGTTTTTAAGAAGAGATTGGATAACCATTCATCTGAAATGATATAGGGTTTCCTGCCTGAGCAGAGGGTTGGTAGAATAGAATGGAATGGAATGGAATGGAATGGAATGGAATGGAATGGAATAGAATAGAATAGAATAGAATAGAATAGAATAGAATAGAATAGAATAGAATAGAATAGAATAGAATTGCAATTCTATTCAATCAATTGCAATAATACAAGAGCAACCAATAGATTCAAACTTAATGTTAACCGCTTCAATCTAGATTGCAGAAAATATGACTTCTATAACAGAGTCATCAGTGCTTGGAACACTTTACCTGACTCTGTGGTCTCTTCCCATAATCCCAAAAGCTTTAACCAAAAACTTTCTACTATTGACCTCACCCCGTTCCTAAGAGGTCTGTAAGGGGCATGCATAAGAGCACAAATGTGCCTACCGTTCCTGTCCTATTGTTTGCTTGTTTTTTCTTCATATATATATATATATATATATATATATATATGTATATATATATGTATATATATATGAGTCTTTGGTTATTGGGTTTTCTCCCGCGTAAAATTGGAAGTTCCAATTTTACGCGGGAGAAAACCCGAATAACCAAAGACCTACATACAAACACCCGCGAAAACCTCAGAAAACAAATATATATATATGCTTATACTTCCTTATATTACCTCAGATATATGTTTATATACTATATAATCTTTTTTTACGTGATGCTTATATATATTGTTGTGACAAAATAAATAAATAAATAAATAAAATAAAGAATAGAATAAAATAGAATAGAATAGAATGGAATAGACTAGACTAGACTAGACTAGACTAGACTAGACTAGACTAGACTAGACTGGACTGGACTGGACTGGACTGGACTGGACTGGACTGGACTGGAATGGAATGGAATGGAATGGAATGGAATGGAATGGAATTCAAAAATCATATGGAATTCCTTTGAACCTTTCTTATTCTTCATTGATCCTTTTAAAACCTCAAGAGTGAAGGATGAATGAGGTCTGGAGGTTTTTCCTTTTTTTTAATTGAGTTTTATTGAATTTTAACAATTAAGCATTTTTTATTCAACTCTTGTGCATGACTGTGACCATTTACATATCATCCCATTATAGCCTATACTCTATGTAATTTTACTAAATCATATTACTAATTCTAATTAGTGAGGTCTGGAGGTTTTTGTAAGCTTCAGGATCACTGCGCCTCTGGCTACAACATCATCTTTGGTAAAGGAACCTTCTTAATGGTGAAACCATGTAAGTATCATGGCTTCTTATTTTGCTAGTAATTTTAGTGGATGCAAATAAAATAATATCAGAGTTGGAAGGGACCTTGGAGATCTTCTAGTCTTCTAGTCTTCTAGTCCAACAACCCCCTGCCCAGGCAGGAAACCCTACACCATTTCAGACAAATGGCTATCCAACAGTCTCTTAAAATTTTCCAGTGTTGGAGCATTCACAACTTCTGCAGGCAAGTTGTTCCACTTATTAATTGTTCTAACTGTCAGGAAATTTCTCCTTAGTTCTAAGTTGCTTCTCTCCTTGATTAGTTTCCACCCATTGCTTCTTGTTCTACCCTCAGGTGCTTTGGAGAATAGTTTGACTCCGTCTTTTTTGTGGCAACCCCTGAGATATTGGAACACTGATATCATGTCTCCCCTGGTCCTTCTTTTCATCAAACTAGACATACCGAGTTCCTGCAACCGTTCTTCATATGTTTTAGCCTCCAGTCCAGTGGTGGGATTCAGCCAGTTCGCACCACTTCAGGAGAACTGGTTGTTAACTTTCTGAGCAATTTGGCAAACTGGTTGTTGGAAGAAATCATTAGGGCAGAGAACCGGTTGTTAAATTTCTTGAATCCCACCACTGCTCCAGTCCTGTAATCATCTTTGTTGCTCTTCTCTGCACTCTTTCTAGAGTCTCCACATCTTTTTTACATCATGGCGACCAAAACTGAATGCAATATTCCAAGTGCGGCCTTACCAAGGCATTATAAAATCTCATGGCATGACTAATTATCCAGAGAAAATCAGAGCAGCTGATCAAGCTATTCTCCAAAGCACCTGAGGGCAGGACAAGGAGTGCATTTATCTGCACCATTTCTGATAAATGGCTGTCCAGTGTCTCCTTAAAAGCCTCCAATGATGGATCACCCACAACTTCTGGAGGCAAGTTGTTCCACTGATTAATTGTTCTAACTGTCAGGAAATTTCTCCTTAGTTCTAGGTTGCTTCTCTCCTTGATTAGTTTCCAACCATTGCTTCTTATCTTGCCTTTGAGTGCTTTGGAAAATAAGTTGACCCTCCTCTTCTTTGTGGCAGCCCATTATATATTGGAACGCTGCTATCACATGTAATAATATTCCTTTCTTTTACATTAACAATTAGAGGATGCTAGTAACGTTTGACATTGTCCTGGGAGTGCCTTCAAATCCTCTGTGTATCATTCAAGGCCATAGGTTAGAGTCCTTGAAACATATTATTGCGGCAAGCATATTTACTAAAGGATGCGATATTTGAAAGTTTGAAGAGCCATATTCTTAATGCAAAAAAAAAAAGGGGTGTGTGTGTAAACTTTTAATGTAAAAATATATAATACGTTGAAGGGAAGACCCAAAAAATGTTTTGGAGCTCTTCCTATAGGTTGGCATTTTGTAAAGGAAGGTGTCATAGTGTTACACAAGTAGTGGATGGAATATTCAATTTGGAAGCGGCACCAAACTAGTTGTTCACCCTGGTAAGTCGACATTTTTATACATACCATGTTGAAGGGCCTCTGGTGGCTCTGGTGGCTCAACAGACTAAAACAGTCTGTTATTAACATGGCTGCTTGCAATTACTGCAAGCCCAAGTCCCACCAGGCCCAAAGTTGACTCAGCCTTCCATCCTTTATAAGGTAGGTAAAATGAGGACCCAGATTGTTGGGGGCAATAAAAGTTGACTTTGAATATAATATACAAATGGATGAAGACTATTGCTTAACACAAGGTAAGCCGCCCTGAGTCTTCGGAGAAGGGCGGGATATAAATTCAAATAAAAAGAAAAGGAATAAATCTAAGAAACTCTTTAAGAAAATTCTGCTTTCATTAATCCTATCTTTTACTTTTCCTTCCTTCCTTCCTGTCTTTCTTTCCTTCTTTCTTTCCTTCGTTCTTTCTGTCTTTCTTTCTTTCTTTCTTTCGTCAAGTACATATTAGATATATAAGTATAAGCATGAATTGAATACATAAAGTGAATACAATTAAAGGGAACATTAGGACAGGGACGGTAGGCACGCTGGTGCTCTTACGCACGCCCCTTACAGACCTCTTAGGAATAGGGTGAGGTCAAAAGTAGACAATCTTAGGTTAAAGTTTTGGGGGTTTTGGGATGAGACCACAGAGTCAGGTAGTGCATTCCAGGCATTGACTACTCTGTTACTGAAGTCATATTTTCTGCAGTCGAGTTTGGAGCGGTTCACTTTACATTTGTATCTGTTGTGTGCTCGTGTATTGTTGTGGTTGAAGCTGAAGTGGTCATTGACAGGTAGGACATTGTAGCAGATGATTTTATGAGCTATGCTTAGGTCATACCGACTTGAGAACATTCTTATAATTATTTTTACCCCGTAGCATACAAACTAGTAATCTCTCTTTAGGATTACGTTGATTCCCAGTTAGCTCCATTGAAACATGTTGTTAGTTGCGAAGTCATGTCTGACCCATTGTGACCCCATGAACAACGTTCCTCCAGATCTTCCGGTCCTTCACCATCCTCTAGAGTCCATTTAAGCTCATGCCTACTGCTTCAGTGACTCCATCCAACCACCTTGTTCTCTGCCGTTCCCTTCTTTTGCCCTCAGTCATTCCCTGAATTGGGCTCTTCTCCTGTGAGTCCTTCCTTCTCATTAGGTGGCCAAAGTATTTGCGTTTCATCTTCAGGATCTGGCCTTCTAAAGAGCAGTCAGGGTTGATCTCCTCTAGGACTGACCGGTTTGATCACCTTGCAGTCCAAAGGACTCGCAGGAGTCTTCTCCAGCACCAGAGTTCAACAGATCTATGCTCATACAATAACCCCCAGCTTGGTATTCTGCAATTTAAAATAACATATTCTGCCATTTTATCCGAAAGATACTGACAAAATGCAAGTTCTAATCAGGGACAGTTTATTCAAGATGCGTCCCCAAAGGCCAGTAATTTGGGAGAATAAATCTTTAAGTTGCATTAATACGTTTTCAAAAAAGCAGATAAGGGGAATATTATAGCGTAATATGTAAAGTCCCGTCTGAAGGAGGAGGGAGAGAGAACAAAACTTTTAGAATTTTATGATTCTATGTATTTTCTGAATTGGGGTACAGAGTCCAGGATTGGTAACTTCTTTTTGGCATATTTTACACTTGTTTCAAATGGGTGACATGTTTAATTCGAGTGTAAAATTTGCAAAACAACAACAACAACAAAAGAAATGGGAAATGGGAGAAGGAAAAGGTGGGTGTTTCCCCCCACACACACATTTAATGAAAACTGGATTGAAAGCCGGATGTGATTCTATCTCGTCCTGAATTCAAGTGCTGCGCACCATTGACCCCCAAACATTTATTGAATGCTTAGGAATGTTTAGGAATGTACAGAAAATGTAGAAAAAAACAGAAAAGAAGACTGTTCAACAGCTAAATGTGTCCTTTTTTTTAAAAAAAGGCCTTTTTTTCTGTTTAAGTCTCTTTTCTTCTTTAAAAAAAGAAAGAGGGAATTTATTTATTTGTTTGTTATCTTGCGTAGCTTCTTTTCCAAAAACACTACGCTACTAACCAGAGCATATAAAACATTTGCTAGACCAATTCTAGAATACAGCTCGCCTGTCTGGAACCCTCACCACATCTCTGACATCAATACAATTGAACGTGTCCAGAAATATTTTACAAGAAGAGTTCTCCACTCCTCTGAAAACAACAAAATACCTTATCCCACCAGACTTGAAATTTTGGGTTTAGAAAACTTAGAACTCCGTCGCCTTCGACAAGACCTAAGTTTAACTCATAGAATCATCTATTGTAATGTCCTTCCTGTTAAAGACTACTTCAGCTTTAATTGCAATAATACAGGAGCGCACAATAGATTTAAACTTAATGTTAACCGCTTTAATCTAGATTGCAGAAAATATGACCTCTGTAACAGAATCATCAGTGCTTGGAATACTTTACCTGACTCTGTGGTCTCTTCCCATAATCCCAAAAGCGTTAACCAAAAACTTTCTACTATTGACCTCACCCCATTCCTAAGAGGACCATAAGGGGCGTGCATAAGAGCACAAACGTGCCTACCGTTCCTGTCCTATTGTTTTTCTTTTTTTCTTCCTATATATATATATATATATATATAGGTCTTTGGTTGTTCGGGTTTTCTCCCGTGTAAAATTGGAAGTGTCTTGGCGACGTTTCGACGAAGTCTCATTCGTCATCTTCAGGCTTCAGCTTCGTGCTTCTGGGAGCATTGCTCCCAGCTAAGCTGAAGCCTGAAGATGATTTAATGAGACTTCAAAACGTCGCCAAGACACTTCCAATTTTACACGGGAGAAAACCCGAACAACCAAAGACCTATATACAAACACCCGTGAAAACCTCAGAAAACAAATATATATATATATATATATATATATATATATATGCTTATACCTCCTTATATTTACTCATATATGTGTTTATATGAATAGAATTTTTTATTGGCCAAGTGTGATTGGACACACAAGGAATTTGTCTTGGTGCATATGCTCTCAGTGTACATAAAAGAAAAGATACGTTCATCAAGGTACAACATTTACAACACAATTGATGATCAATATATATCATAAGGATTGCCAGCAACAAGTTATAGTCATACAGTCATAAGTGGAAAGAGATTGGTGATGGGAACGATGAGAAGATTAATAGTAGTGCAGAAAATAAATAAATATCTTGTAGCAACAATTCTGGGCGGCTTACAACGTAAAAAAAGAGAAATGAAAATAATTGGATTTTTTTACAGGAAGCAATATCTGTGGGAGGTGGAGGTAATTTAGTATTGTTAACGAAGGTTAGATGTTAAGACTTACTGGTCCCAGTTCATAAGCAGGTCAAGTTATCAGGGCTTGGAAAGTAGCAAAGGAGGCCATTTTGTAAAGGCGTTCCTTGTAGTGCTACAGTACTCGGGCAAAACTCACTTTGGAAGTGGGACCGCACTTGTTGTCGTCCCTGGTAAGCTGAATCGTTTTTGAACGTGCTTCTTTCGGGGACAACTGGGACTTTTGTGGGGTTCTTGGCGCCCTCTGAGCTTGGTGGTTTTCTTGCAGACATTTCAATACCCAACTAGGCAACATCATCAATACTAGAAAAGAGTGGGGTTTGGCTTTGAATTTTGTATATATTTTTGTCTTGCCCTGTCAGTGTTGGTGGGAGTGTGAAGGACTTTCCATGGTGAAGACAATCACCACCAAGATAAACAGTGGTGTAAAAAGGCTGCCTTGCTATAAAGATATTTCCCATAGTGTTCAGCTGTATACTTGGAGTTTTCCGTTTGGTAGTGGAACCAAACTTATAGTTCTTCCTGGTAAGATCTATCTTTCTTTCTTTCTTTCTTTCTTTCTTTCTTTCTTTCTTTCTTTCTTTCTTTCTTTCTTTCTTCCTTCCTTCCTTCCTTCCTTCCTTCCTTCCTTCCTTCCTTCCTTCCTTCCTTCCTTCCTTCGTCTTCCTCTCCTAGTTCTTCCTGGTAAGATTGATCTATCTTTCTTTCTTTCTTTCTTTCTTTCTTTCTTTCTTTTTTTTCCTTCCTTCCTTTCTTCCTTCCTTCCTTCCTTCCTTCCTTCCTTCCTTCCTTATAGGAAGAAAGAAACCAAACTTATAGTTCTTCCTGGTAAGATCTTTTTTCTTTCTTTCTTTCTTTCTTTCTTTCTTTCTTTCTTTCTTTCTTTCTTTCCTTCCTTCCTTCCTTCCTTCCTTCCTTCCTTCCTTATAGGAAGAAAGAAACCAAACTTATAGTTCTTCCTCGTAAGATCTTTTTTCTTTCTTTCTTTCTTTCTTTCTTTCTTTCTTTCTTTCTTTCTTTCTTTCCTTCCTTCCTTCCTTCCTTCCCTCCTTCCTTCCTTATAGGAAGAAAGAAACCAAACTTATAGTTCTTCCTGGTAAGATCTTCTTTCTTTCTTTCTTTCTTTCTTTCTTTCTTTCTTTCTTTCTTTCTTTCTTTCCTTCCTTCCTTCCTTCCTTCCTTCATTCCTTCCTTCCTTCCTTCCTTATAGGAAGAAAGAAACCAAACTTATAGTTCTTCCTGGTAAGATCTTTCTTTCTTTAATGCAGTAACTTTTATGAAGGATTTGCAATTAGAATAAAAGTTACAGTATAAAGAAGAAAAGTGAAACATGTAGAAAAAAAACAGATATACAAAAATTATCTCCATAGAAAAAATGAGATATACAAAAATAATCACCACGTCAGTTAATACTTAGCTGGGTAACCTTTTAGTATGAATTACGGCCTGACAACATCTTCCCATGGACTGAACCAAGCCTTTTAGTTCTGCAGCTGTTATCATGTGAAACCAAGATTGAAGGATTGCTTCCATTCATTGGGTTTTATTGCTGGGTTGCTTCTTTAGTCGACTCCATAGATTTTCAATTGGGTTAAGGTCTGGGCTATTCCCAGGCCATTCCAGCAGTGGAATATGATTATTTGTACACTCAAAAAAAAAAAGTGGAGTTATTAGCCATCAAACCTCAAAAATACACTTTTCCCAAAAGGTTCCACAATTTTGGCCACTACTGTAGGTTGATCTCCCCCACTCCCCCCGGTTACAGTTCTTCAAATATTGGAAAACTGCTATATTTGAGAGGCTGTCACAGAGAGGAGTGGTTCAACCTGTTCTCCAAAGCATCTGAGGGCAAGACAAGCAGTAACAGATGGAAGATTAATAAAGAGAAGTCCAACCTAGAATTAAGGAGAAATTTGCTGTCTGTGAGAACTTTTAATCAGTAGAAGAATTTGCCTCCAGAAGTTGTGCATGCTCCAACACTGGAAGTTTTTAAGAAGAAATTGGACAGCCAATTGAACAGTATGGTATAGGTTCTTCTGTGTGAGCAAGGGCTTAGAATAGAATAGAATAACAGAGTTGGAAGGGACCTTGGAGGTCTTCTAGTTCAACCCCCTGCTCAGGCAGGAAACCCTACACCACTTCAGACAAATGGTTATCCAACATCTTCTTTAAAACTTCCAGTGTTGGAGCATTCACAACTTCTGCAGGCAAGTCATTCCACTGATTAATTGTTCTCACTGTCAGGAAATTTCTCTTTAGTTCTAAGTTGCTTCTCTCCTTGATGAGTTTCCACCCATTGCTTCTTGTTCTACTTTCATGTGCTTTGGAGAATAGTTTGACTCCCTCTTCTTTGTGGCAACCCCTGAGATATTGGAACACTGCTATCATGTCTCCCCTAGTCCTTCTTTTCATTAAACTAGGCATACCGAGTTCCTGCAACCGTTCTTCATTTGTTTTAGCCTCCAGTCCCCTAATCATCTTTGTTGCTCTTCTCTGCACTCTTTTTAGAGTCTAAACATCCTTTTTACATCGTGGCAACCAAAACTGAATGCAATATTCCAAGTGTGGCCTTACCAAGGCATTATAAAGTGGTATTAACACTTCACATGATCTTGATTCTATCCCTCTGTTTATGCAGCCCAGAACTATGTTGGCTTTTTTGACAGCTGCTGCACACGGCTGGCTCATATCTAAATGGTTGTCCACTAGGACTCCAAGATCCCTCTCACAGTTACTACTATTGAGCAAGGTACTACATATACTGTACCTGTGCATTTTGTTTTTTCTTTTTTTTTCTTTTTTTTATTGAAAAAGTTTTACAACATTTTCCCCCCTTTCCCCCCTCCCTCTTGTTTTTTTGTTGTTGTTTTTTTGTTGAAAAAACAAAAAGCATTTTGTTTTTTCTTGCCTAAATGTACAATCTTACTTTTTTCACCATTGAATTTCATTTTGTTAGATAGCACCCAATGTTCAAGTCTGTCAAGATCCTTCTTTATCTTGAGCCTATCTTCTGGAGTGTTGGCTATTCCTGCCAGTTTGGTGTCATCTGCAAATTTGTTGAGTTCCCCATCTATCCCCTCATCCAAGTCATTGATGAAGATGTTGAAGAGTACTGGGCCTAAAACAGAGCCTTGGGGTACTCCACTGCATACTTCCCACCACCGCTTGGACTAGAAGACCTCCAAGGTCCCTTCCAACTCTTGTAAATTTGTATTCGGTAACTCTGTTATCCTTTTGGTCCTTTTGCAGAGTGAATGCAGATTTGGGTCCAAACTGAATGCAGTTTTCTTTAAGATCATTAGTCTTCAGCTAATTCACTAAATGAATGTAACAGCAGGAAAGGCAGGAAGACAAGCTAATACTGCTCAGATTGTGAGCTCTTAGTCATACAATGATAACATCAGATGAAAGCCCACAAGCAGGAAGGCGTAAGCTTTGTGGGTTTTTCTCTGAAATTAGTTTTGGAAACTTTTGCAAGCGCTTGAAGAAGTTATTAGCTTGTGTTGCAAAAAAAAAAAAAAAGTGCACAAGGCAAAATAGATGTACGTTGAATTTTGGGGCTTGTACTTGTATTTGAACTGTGGATTTGTACATGGATATTCAATGCAAGAGGTCAAAACTTAATGGTGCGGGCCTGTGTGGGAGACACAGATGTCCTTATAACCATGGGGCTGGATGCCCCTATGACAACCTCTCTCCCCCCCCCACACACACACACCTATATTAACAACTACCAAACCTCATCTTTCCATTGTTCACCTTTTTCAATTTTATATTATTTTTACCTTTTTAAAATTTTTAATCATTCTGTTTTTAATGTTACTTTTATTAATGCTGTTTTGAATGAACGAATCTCTATATTCTGATTGAATTCCATTGTACACAACCCTTCCCTGAGGGAAGATGGGTGGTTAAGAACTAAGAAATATAAACAAATAAATAAATATGTTTTCCTGAGGGGCCTCTTTTTTGGCCAGGAGAATGAAAGAATGACCAAAGGATCAGAATTTGAAGAGTTTTAGCGAAAGAAAGAAGCAGAGTAAAAGACAGAATTTATACCACTGAGTTGCATAACAGCTGATGCCTCAGGAGGCTGGTATAAATGGCACAAATCATTAAAAAGCTAAAGAAGGCAAAATAAAACATTCCTTCGAATTTCAGATATAGACATGTCTTGAGAGATGAATCCACCTGCTAAATTAGTTAGGAAACTCCTTAAATTCCAGACAATATTGACAAGGCTACACGGGCAGGCTGAATTTCAAAGGAAACAAATCCATATCAACCTGGAGCATCTGGAATTTACCTGCTGGTTCTTTAGATCCAGACCTACCTACCTGCCTCTTACTACAGTAGGCTTGCCACAACATCTTGCTCTATAGGCAAGAAAAACAAAATGCACAGCTGCAGTATAGGTAGTACCTCACTCAATAGTAGTAACTGTGAGAGGGATCTTGGAGTCCTAGTGAACAGCCATTTAGATACGAGCCAGCAGTGTGCAGCAGCTGCCAAAAAAGCCAACACAATTCTAGGCTGCATAAACAGAGGGATAGAATCAAGATCACGGGAAGTGTTAATACCACTTTATAAGGCCTTGGTAGGGCCACACTTGGAATATTGCATTCAGTTTTGGTCGCCATGATGTAAAAAGGATGTTGAGACTCTAGAAAGAGTGCAGAGAAGAGCAACAAAGATGATGAGGGGACTGGAGGCTAAAACATATGAAGAACGGTTGCAGGAACTGGGTATGTCTAGTTTAATGAAAAGAAGGACTAGGGGAGACATGATAGCAGTGTTCCAATATCTCAGGGGTTGCCACAAAGAAGAGGGAGTCAAGCTATTCTCCAAAGCACCTGAGGGTAGAACAAGAAGCAATGGGTGGAAACTAATCACGGAGAGAAGCAACTAAGAACTAAGGAGAATTTTCATGACAGAACAATTAATTAGTGGAACAACTTGCCTCCACAAGTTGCGAATGCTCCAACACTGGAAGTTTTAAGATGATATTGGATAACCATTTGTCTGAAGTGGTGTAGGGTTTCCTGCCTAGGCAGGGGGTTGGACTAAAAGAGCTCCAAGGTCCCTTCCAACTCTGTTATCCTATCCTATCCTATCCTATCCTAACACCACTCCTATCCTATTCACTCCTATCCTATCCTAACACCACTCCTGTGCAGGCTGCATTGGCTACCTGTGGTCTTTCGGATGCACTTCAAGGTGTTGGTTACTACCTTTAAAGTGCTCCATGGCTTAGGGCCGGGTTACTTACGGGACCACCTATTGCTACCGATTGCCTCCCACCGACCCGTACGCTCTCACAGAGAGGGACTCCTCAGGGTGCCGTCCGCCAAGCAATGTCGGCTGGCGGCCCTCAGGGGAAGGGCCTTCTCTGTGGGGGCTCCCACCCTCTGGAATGAACTTCCCCCAGGACTCCGTCAATTGCCTGACCTTCGGACCTTCCGCCGCGAGTTGAAGACATACCTATTTATTCGCGCAGGACTGGCATAGAAATTTTTAGTAGTTTTAATACCTGGATGTAAATTTTATGGGTTTTTTTGGTTTAAATGGGTTTTAATTCTGGCCTTATATTCAATAAGTTTTTTAATTATTGTTTTATTGTGCACATAATTATTGTTTTATTCTGGCTGTGAACCGCCCTGAGTCCTTCAGGAGAAGGGCGGTATAAAAATCTAATAAAATCTAAATCTAAATCTATCCTATCCTATCATACTTATCCTATCCTATCCTATCTCTATCTCTATCCTATCTCCTATCCTATCCACTTCTCAGTTTTGTCCCGGTTCAAAAGCTTAGCCAGCCCTGATTAGTACTTGAAGACGAGGCCAGTAGATGCATGCTAGATTGGGAGGTTAAACTGAGTTCTTAAGAACACGCATGGCCATCCAAAGTTTTGGGGTTCACTCCTGGATCTTGTCCAGAAGTCCACCAAACTGAAATATTTAATCTTTTTTTTTATTTCTTTTTGTCACAACAGTATACACAAACAATTGTCATAGATAAAACAACATATCTTGAAGAAATATATATATATATATATATATGAAAAAAAAATATGCGTCAACTATATTAATTTGATATAATGAAGGGAACAATAGGACAGGAACAGTAGGCACTATTGTGCTCTTATGCACAAAATATTATTTCTGACAGAAAGGGAGGGGGAGGGTTAAAAACTACAGAGAAGCAGCCATTAACCGTTTTTAGTTTAATTTATCCTGAAATACTTGAAATGATATGAAATGATATTTTTAGTTCAGGGTTCAACTGTGAAGTCCTTGATGCTCTCTGAGCTTGGTAGTTTTCTTGACCAAAACACTTCCTCATCAGCAATTAACACCCAGGTAAGAAGATTAACATCAAGATTAGTGTTAGACCAACAATCAAGAAGAAAATACCTCAATCCAGGAACTACCAATTCAGACAAATAAGCTAATAGCGAACAACAGCCTGATCAAGCAACCACCAAGAATACTGTTAGGGCAAGCCACTAGTACATAGAAAGAGTGCAAATCCCACTCCCTTCTAGCACTGATAATGTTTCCTAGTTGGGTCATGAAATGTATGCAAGAAAACAACCAATCAATTAGAATAGAATAGAATACAATAGAATAGAATAGAATAGAATAGAATAGAATAGAATAGAATAGAATAGAATAGAATAGAATAGAATAGAATAGAATAGAATAGATGGAATGGAGACTAGACTAGACTAGACTAGACTAGAATAGAATAGACTAGAATAGAATTCTTTATTGGCCAAGTGTAATTGGGCAAACAAGGAATTTGTCTTTGGTGCATACACTCTCAGTGTACATAATAGAAAAGATATGTTCATCAAGAATCATAAGGTACAACACTTAATGATAGTCATAGGGTACAAATAAGCAATCGGGAAACAATCAATATAAATATAAATCATAAGGATACAAGCAATAAAGTTACTGGCATGCAGTCATAAGTGGGAGGAGATGGGTGATAGGACCGATGAGAGGACTAATAGTAATGTAGCCTTAGTGAATAGTTTGACAGTGTTAAAGGAATTATTTGTTTAGCAGAGTGATGATGTTCAGGAAAAAAAACTGTCCTTGTGTCTAGTTGTTCTGGTGTGCAGTGTTCTATATTTCCTTTTGAGGATAGGAGTTGAAACAATTTACATCCAGGATCCGAGGGGTCTGTAAATATTTTCACAGCCCTCTTTTTGACTCGTGCAGTATACAGGTCCTCAATGGAAGGCAGGTTGGTAGCCATTGTTTTTTCTGCAGTTCTAATGATCCTCTGAAATCTGTGTCTGTCTTGTTGGGTTGCAGAGCCAAACCAGACAGTTATGGAGGTGAGATGACAGACTCAATAATTCCTCTGTAGAACTGAATCAGCAGCTCTTTGGGCAGTTTGAGCTTCCTGAGTTGGTGCAGAGTTGCTGTGCTTTTTTTGATGACCTTTTTATGTTTGTTTTTTTATTTTATTTATTTTGTCAAACACAACAGTATATATAAGTAGAAGCATGAAATAACCATACAAATTGGATACAATCAAGGGGAACATTAGGACAAGAATGGTAGGCACACTGGTGCTCTTATTCATGCCCCTTACAGACCTCTTAGGAATGGGGTGAGGTCAATAGTAGATAGTCTTTGGTTAAAGCTTTGGGGATTTGGGGGAAGAGACCACAGAGTCAGGTAGTGCATTCCATTTTAGATCTTGCGATATGGTAGAGCCTAAAAATTTGAAGGTCTCTACTGTTATATATATAACAACAGAGTTGGAAGGGACCTTGGAGGCCTTCTAGTCCAACCCCCTGCCCAGGCAGGAAACCCTACACCAACTCAGTCTGGTGGTTATCCAAGATTTTCTTAAAAATTTCCAGTGTTGGAACATTCACAACTTCTGCAGGCAAGTCGTTCCACTTATTAATTGTCCTAACTGTCAGGAAATTTCTCCTCAGTTCTAAGTTGCTTCTTTCTTTGATCAGTTTCCACCCATTGCTTCTTGTTTTACCCTCAGGTGCTTTGGAGAACAGCCCGACTCCCTTTTCTTTGTGGCAACCCCTGAGATATTGGAACACAGCTATCATGTCTCCCCTAGTCCTTCATTTATTAAACTAGACATACCCAGTTCCTGCAACCGTTCTTCATATGTTTTAGCCTCCAGTCCCCTAATCATCTTTGTTGCTCTTCTCTGCACTCTTTCTAGAGTCTCAACATCTTTTTTACATCGTGGCGACCAAAACTGGATGCAATATTCCAAGTGTGGCCTTACCAAGGCATTATAAAGTGGTATTAACACTTCACGTGATCTTGATTTTATCCCTCTGTTTATGCAGCCCAGAACTGTGTTGGCTTTTTTAGCAGCTGCTGCACACTGCTGGCTCATATCTAAATGGTTGTCCACTAGGACTCCAAGATCCCTGTTGATACTGTGTTGTCTAGTATTGTGAGAGGTGGTAGTATGGGAGGGTTTCTCCTAAAGTCTACCACCATTTCTACGGTTTTGAGTGTGTTAAGCACCAAGACCCCACAAATTATAATTTCTTTTCCTCCTGACCTCATTTAATTTTGGGGATGTAATCCCTGGCAGCTCAAAAGGCAATGAGTGACTCGTGATCCCCTCTCAAACAAGTCATGATCTATGTTAATTACTCTCTAGAGTAGCAGACAAGATTTCTTTTCTGACTCTAGCGAAAGAACCAGGAAATCGGGATGCATATTTTCCTAGTGATAACCAGGATTAAAATTACAGATGTTTTCATAACTTCATTGCCTCTTATGCCAAACAACGTACAATATGAAGTCAAACTAATAGGTGAGAAGGTACAGCATACCCTTTATTGGTGTGATGTCACTTTTTACATCTATTTTTTATTTATTTATTTTGTGGAGTACATATTAAATAATATATATATATAAATATAAGCATGAATTGCATACATAAAATGAATACCACTAAAGGGAACGTTAGGACAGGGATGGTAGGCACGCTGGTGCGCTTATGCATGCCCCTTACAGACCTCTTAGGAATGGGGTGAGGTCAACAGTAGACAGTCTTAGGTTAAAAGTTTTGGGGATTTTGGGAAGAGACCACAGAGTCTGGTAGTGCATTCCAGGCATTAACAACTCTGTTACTGAAATCGTATTTTCTGCAATCGAGATTGGAGCGGTTCACTTTAAGTTTGAATCTATTGTGTGCTCGTGTATTGTTGTGATTGAAGCTGAAGTAGTCATTGACAGGAAGGACATTGTAGCAGATGATTTTATGAGCTATGCTCAGGTCATATCGAAGGCAACGTAGTTCTAAATTTTCTAAACCCAGAATTTCAAGTCTGGTGGCATAAGGTATGTTGTTGCGAGCAGAGGAGTGGAGGACTCTTCTTGTGAAATATTTCTGGACGCGCTCAATTGTATTAATGTCCGATATGCAGTGTGGGTTCCAGACAGACGAGCTGTATTCGAGAATTGGTCTAGCAAATCTAGCCCTTGACTTATAACCACAATGGGGTCAGAATGTCTTCTGCTAAGCGAGGCAGTTGTTAAGTGAACCATGCCCTGATTTTACGACCATTCTAGCCACAATTGTCAAGTACATCCTACAGGGTTGTTAATGAAATCCAGCTTCCCCTTGACTTCGCTTGTTGGAAACCAGCTGGCAAGATTGCAAACGGCAATTATGCGAAGTCCACATGTAGCCATTGTAAAATGCGTGCCAGTTGCTCAATGCCCAAATTTTTGCTGACTGTGGAGATGCTGAAACCGTTGTAAGTGGGAGGACTGGTTGTCACTTTCAAATGGTCACTAAATGAACCTTAGGTGGTCCTAAGTCTAGGACTACCTGTATGTGCTTTCTGAGCTTTTCAGATCTCAGAACTGAGCAATGTATGTTGTTGTTGTTTTTTTATTGTAGATCTCAAGAATTCAAATCCTTCTGTCTACCAGCTGAAGCCAAAAAAAGACCAAAGCGATCTAGCAGCTTGCCTCATTACTGACTATTCACCTGATCCCATCAACGTGAAGTTTAATGGTCTGGAACCTGTAGCAGTCAATGGCTCTGCTGTGGTTGTGAAAGAAGACGGCAATAAAGAATCGGCCAGCCTTGGGGTTGTCATTTGGAGCGAAAATAAGGATCAGTTTGAATGCTCTGCTATTCACGAAGGCGACACCTATGCAGCTGAAAAAGAAGGTAAAATCGATGTAAATATTGGCATTCACATTGAACCCATATCGAAAAGAAAGCTTGCTTCCTCTAGTTCAGTTTGGAGATGAAAAATAGCTGCCTTTGTTATGGTTCCCAAGGGCTGGTTGAATATATGTTGGACATCCTGCAGAAAAGTTGAGAATCACTTAGACCAGCAGATTTCCAAATTGTTTTGCAGATACATTTAGCGTACGGCGTACCATCCATGGACTAGCAATATATATATTAACACTTGAGTTAGATTGTTGTTGTTAGTTAGTAAAACACAATAAAATATAAATGTCAAAAAGATCTATGTTGACATATCAATGTCTAGGCCGTCTAGCCATTGAAATATACAGCATCGTGTATAGATGATAGATGTCAAAACGATGTCATCAAAAACCAGTTATCTGTGATACGTTATGACACTAAACCTGTCTGGTAGCATAAGTACATGCATTGTAGTTTCTGCTTGTAATTTGCCTGGCTAATCAGGTTTTTTTTAACTGTGTTTTTAAGAAGCAAAAGCAACAGGATGCATGGTTCCCATTGAGATAAATAGGGTCATATGTGAGGAAAAAAAATATCTGAACTAGAGAAAAATAGAGAGATAAAGAGATCTGTGAGAGAAGTGTCAAGCTATTAGAATAGAGGTACCCTGTTTTCCCCCAAAATAGGACATCCCCTGATAATAAGCCCAATCGGACTTTTGAATGCATGGCTATAAGGCCAAGCGCTTATTTCAGAGTTCAAAAAAATATAAGACAGGGTCTTATTTTCAAGGAAACATAGATAGATAGATAGATAGATAGATAGATAGATAGATAGATAGATAGATAGATAGATAGATAGATAGATAGATTGATTGATAGATAGATAGATACTGTAGGTAGGTGAATGGATGGATGGATGGATGGATGGATGGATGGATGGATGGATGGATGGATGGATAGATAGATAGATAGATAGATAGATAGATAGATAGATAGATAGATAGATAGATAGATAGATAGATAGATACTATAGGTAGGTAGGTAGATAGGTAGGTAGTAGGTAGATAGATAGATAGATAGATAGATAGATAGATAGATAGATAGATAGATAGATAGATAGATAGATAGATAGATAGATAGATAGATACTGTAGGTAGGTAGGTAGGTGATAGATAGATAGATAGATAGATAGATAGATAGATAGATAGATAGATAGATAGATAGATAGATAGATAGATAGATACTGTAGGTAGGTGGGTAGGTGATAGAGGTAGAGACACACACAGAGATATATATAGAGAGATATAAAGATATAGATAGCAGACCAATATATGCCCTCAACCTCTGGCCAGGAGGTGATCTACAGTTTGATGTGGGAATCTGCAACTGTTCTGCAGAAAGAGGTGGAAACAAGCAGGATTTCTCAGAGTGTATTGAGATGTGTATTTCTTACATTGTTTAAACTACTGCCTGAACTCCTTACTTCCCTGAGTGGTATAAAAAATGTTTACCAAGTACCATGTGATATACAGATGATATCAGTGGTGGAATTCAAATTTTTTTTACTACCGGTTTTGTTGGTGTGGCTTGGTGGGCGTGGCAAGGGAAGGATCCTGCAAAATCTCCATTCCCACCCCACTCCAAGGAATGGATACTGCAAAATCTCCATTCCCACCCCACTCTGGGGCCAGCCAGAAGCGGTATTTGCCGGTTCTCCGAACTACTCAAAATTTCCGCTACCAGTTCTCCAGAACATGTCAGAACCTGCTGAATAGCATCTCTGGATGATATTATTTCTAAATAATATCAAATAATAATGATTAATAATATCAAATAATAAGAATGATATTATTTCTAAAATAATATCATTTATTCTTTTTAGTCAAAAGGAGATTTTAAGTTTAGTTTTTAAAAACAGTAGCTGTGAATAGCAAAGACAAATGCAACGAAATAACATTGAATAAGGTTCAGAGTTGTCTGGAACTTTAAAGTGGGTAACACATTTAATAACAAACAATAAGGCCACACTTGGAATACTGCATTCAGTTTTGGTCGCCACAATGTAAAAAAGATGCTGAGACTCTAGAAAGAGTGCAGAGAAGAGCAACAAAGATGATTAGGGGACTGGAGACTAAAACATATGAAGAACGATTGAAGGAACTGGGTATGTCTAGTTTAATGAAAAGAAGGACTAGGGGAGACATGATAGCAGTGTTCCAATATCTCAGGGGCTGTTACAGAGAAGTGGGAGTCGGGCTGTTCTCCAAAGCACCTGAGGGTAGAACAAGAAGCAATGGGTGGAAACTGATCAAGGAAAGAAGCAACTTAGAACTGAGGAGAAATTTCCTGACAGTTAGAACAATTAATAAGTGGAACGACTTGCCTTCAGAAGTTGTGAATGCTCCAACACTGGAAATTTTTAAGAAAATGTTGGATAACCATCTGTCTGAGATGATGTAGGGTTTCCTGCCTGGGCAGGGGGTTGGACTAGAAGGCCTCCAAGGTCCCTTCCAACTCTGTTGTTGTTACTTGTTACTAAGATTATGAGAAAAAAAAAGATTATGAGAATAATCAATCAGTAAAGTTTCAAATGGTTTTGGAAGTGCTTGGGAAATGAAAAGTCTTCACCTAGTCTTCAGAAGTCCATTATGAAGGCATAAAGTGAGCTTATCTGCTGAAGATATTCTAGAAAATGAGGTGCCACCACCAAAATGTTCGTCTCTCCCAAGCTCAGCCTCAGGAGGTCCTTATCCCTCTACTACTACTTAGTACTACTACTACTTAGTACTACTACTACTACTTAGTATTAGTACTAGTAGTACTCCTAAGTAATACCACTACTACTACTACTACTACTACTTCTACTAAGTACTACTAAGTATTACTACTACTACTACTATATAGTAGTAGTAGAGGGATAAGGAGGGACGCAGTGGCTCAGGGGCTAGGACGTTGAGCTTGTCAATCGAAAGGTCGGCAGCTCGGCGGTTCGAATCCCTGGTATTGCCTTGTAATGGGGTGAGCTCCCGTTACTTGTCCCAGCTTCTGCCAACTTAGCAGTTTCGAAAGCACGTAAAAAATGCAAGTAGAAAAATAGGGACCACCTTTGGTAGGAAGGTAACAGCATTCCATGCACCTTTGGCATTGAGTCATGCCGGCCACATGACCACGGAGACGTCTTCGGACAGAGCTGGCTCTTCGGCTTTGAAATGGATTTTTTATTTTTTTTGGAAAAAGAAGAAAGCAAGCCACGAAATATGGAAAGCTGTCAGCCTTGCCTCAGCATCAGCTTCTAAGTAAAAAAAACCACGACCCTTAACACCATTGAGGATGAGAAAGGCATGGTTTATTAGAAGTCATAAAGGTAAAGGTTCCTTTCGCACATACGTGCTAGTCGTTGCCGACTCTAGGGGGCGGTGCTCATCTCCATTTCAAAGCCGAAGAGCCAGCGCTGTCCGAAGACGTCTCGGTGGTCATGTGGCCGGCATGACTCAACGCCAAAGGCGCACGGAACGCTGTTACCTTCCCACCAAAGGTGGTCCCTATTTTTTCTACTTGCATTTTTACATGCTTTCGAAACTGCTAGGTTGGCAGAAGCTGGGACAAGTAACGGGAGCTCATCCCATTACACAGCAGCACTAGGGATTCGAACCGCCGAGCTGCCAACCTTTCAATCGATAAGCTCAACGTCCTAGCCCCTGACCCACCGCGTCTATTAGAGGTCAAGGGATATACAATAATGCAAAGCCAAAACTGAACGTTCGCACGCCAAACTCCCAGGGTGACTTTTGCCTTTCCGAAGGCGCCTCCCATAGCTGGTCCCTCCATAGCAAGTCCAAAAAATGCAAAAGTAATGGGTTTTTTTAGAAAGATTTTCTGAGGAATGCAACTGCGCTCCATTTCCAGGCCGTTGACCTTGAGAAGATACTTGGAGTGGAATGATAAATTTTCATCCCTCGACCTACCAGGCCCCTGAGTTTATGGCAGATAGGCACCAAAATAGCTTCTTGAGGCCTAGTAGCATAGTGTAGCATCAATCATCTAGGTGACATCTGACAGAAACATCCCAGAAATTTGCCTTGTTTTTTTTCTTTTATCATAATCATAATCATTAATGATTGTTGTTGTTGTTGTTGTTGTTGCTATAGGGGATGCTACGTGTTCAAAAACTCCGTCCGACACACCAGTTTTTGAAACAGGTATGTTCATGGTGGGTAAAAAACAGTAGCGGGTTTCAATTTCGGTCGCTACTGGTTTTCTCATGTGAGTGCGTGCATTCATGTGTGCAGAAGCTTCTGCGCATGCGCAGAGACGTCCGGGTGGGTGGGCGGAGCCTCCCGCTGCTACCGGTTCGCCCGATTTGGGGCGAACCGGTAGCAACCCACCACTGGTAAAAACTGATATCAAAATAATGAGATTTGGAAGATGTGAGGGAATTTCGTGGCAGTTTTCCACATGAAGTCAGAGACACTGACAAGAACTGCTACTATTTATAGCTCATACTGGCTGGGGAATTCTGGGAGTTGAAGTCCACCACTCTTCAAGGGGCCAAATTTGGGCACCCCTGATCTAGGCAAACATCATAAGCAACCAATTTCAATGGGCAAAATGGGACCTCTTGATATTTATCTTCTTTTTCCTTCTTCTTTTTCTTCAGACGAAAAGTTGAATCTTCTCTCTCTCACTGTACTGGGGCTGAGATTGATATTTTTCAAGAGTGTTGCTCTCAACTTGATACTCACCTTCTGGGCATGGTCAAGATGAGGTAAGCAGAGCTTTTAGGGCAGGGGGACAGATCCACTTAATTTCCATGGTTTCACTTTGGGGCAACTCAAGCCTGGGAGCTTGGATTAAATCATTTCTGGACTATAGGCATGTGAATGTGCGCATGTGTATGTGTGTCGTGTCCCACTCCTCCGCTGACGGCCGGGTCAGGAAAATCCGAATCAGGCGTGCCTCTGCAGCTCTGCCAAAGTCCTAGCAAAGTCCTCAGGGCAGGCAGGAGACCAGAAAGTGACTTCAGCAAGATATGTTTAGACTTTGCCTGACTCAGAGAATGCCAGAAAGCAGGTCCTTTATATAGGCCATGGGGTGTGGCTCCATGACTCAGCACTTATCCAGGCCTGCCCCTCCCTTCCTTCTGTTGCCTCCGCCTATCAAGTCTTCTGACGCGAGGGTCACTCCAGTCAGCAGCTGTTGGCAATTGACCTCCCTCAGGCTCACATGCTGTGGAGGAGGGGGAGGGGTCAAGTTGCTCCATTTGCCTGGGCATGGAGCCAGAGCTGGGGGCTGGAGATACTTCCTCCTCTTCAGCCTGTCTGGGCATGGAGCCAGGGCTGGGGCCAGGAGGCATACTAGGACATTCCTCCGTGTTCGGAAGCAGATAAGAAGGCCCTGTCTGTGGTGAGATCGGACGAGACACAACAATGTGTTTCCAGAGCCATGGGCTTAAAAAAAATCTAGAAACAGTGCAGAAAAGAGCAACCAGGATGATTAGGGGACCGGAGACTAAAACATATGAAGAACGGTTACAGGAACTGGGCATGGTTAGTCTAGTGAAGAGAAGAACCAAGGGAGAAATGATGGCAGTGTTCCAATATTTGAGAGGCTGCCACAGAAAGGAGGAAGGGCTCAAGCTATTTTCTAAGGCACCCGAAGGCCAGACAAGGAATATTGGATGGAAACTGGTCAAGGATTCAACCTAGAAATAAGGAGAAATTTTCTGACAGTGAGAACAATCAACCAATGGCACAGAAGTTGCCTTAGCATGTTGTGGGAGCTTCACCACTGGAGGCTTTCAAGAAGAGACTGCACTGCCATTTGTCAGAAATGGTGTAGGGTCTCCTGCTTGGGTGAGGGTGGGTGGGGTGGGGGTTGGACTAGATGACCTACAAGGTCCCTTCCAACTCTGTTGCAAATAATCCCAACAATTTGGGCTCCCATTGATCCTGATTTCTGTACAGCCGCAGGTAGCTTGGCCTTCCCTCAGTATGAACTTTGCAGCTGGGTTTGATGGAAGTTGAAATCCATTATATTTCAATGATTGAATGACCCAGGAAAGCTCTCACAAAGTTTCTAGTGGAATCCGTAAATTTAATTTCATGTTAATATAAACAAAGTCTAAATTTCATGGGACGCGTCCCATGCGCCTTTGGCGTAATATCCACGGAAATTGTCTTCGGACAATATTGGCTCCTTCAACTAAGAAATGGAAATGGGCATCGTGCCATAAAGTCAGAGACAACTGACAGGAAAACCTTTATTTATTTATTTATTTATTTATTTATTTAATCAAATTTTTATACCGCCCTATCTCCCGGAGGACTCAGGGCGGTTTACAGGCCGATAAAATACAAATATCAAACAAAGTAAAAAACTAATTAAAAAACTTATTTAAATAGGCCATAGTTTAAAAGTACAGATTAAAATAGTAAAACCTCATTTCCTAAAAGTAATCAACCCCAATTAAAATTAAGTAAAAACTTTTAATCCAGTCCCGCTTGGATAAATAAATGCGTTTTCAGCTCACGGCGAAAAGTCCGAAGATCAGGCACTTGGCGTAAACCAGGGGGAAGTTCGTTCCAAAGCGTAGGAGCTCCAACAGAGAAGGCCCTTCCCCTGGGGGCCGCCAGCCAACATTGTTTGGCGGATGGCACCCTGAGAAGGCCCTCTCTGTGTGAGCGTATGGGTCGGTGGGAGGCATGAGGTAACAGCAGGCAGTCCCGTAAGTACCCGGGCCCTAAGCCATGGAGCGCTTTAAAGGTGGTAACCAAAATCTTTACCTTTACAAATGTTTGAAAATGGTTTGTCTTTGGGACAAGCGGTATTATTCTAATTCTCTCAGATAACCAGAAATATCTCCTCTTCTTTTTAAATAGGAATGACAGAAAAATGGGGAAATGTAACTGGAATGTTGTAGAAGAATCATCTAGGACTTCAATATATTTGACCGGACAGAAACATGCTACCAGCTTTCCTGATTGCCTGCTTGGATTTTTAAACAAAACAGCTTCACTTTTTAAACCTTACGTGGAACAGCTTTTAAAAACATCTAGGCAGCTTAGCAACCCAAATCCTTGCCTTGTTCTGATGTACTATATCGTCTTCTGAATATTATGTGTTAAAATATTAACTGTAGAAAATAATGGAATGTGCAGAGATGAGTAAAGTGACATTTGAAATTAGAGAACAGGAAGATAAACAATATTACAAAATATGGGATTTATTTTACCATTGGCTAGAAGGGAAAATATGTTAAAAAAGATTTGAGAGAGATTTCTACAAAGGAAGAATTGTTTGAATGATATAATTGATTTTAGATGATTTTTTTAAAATTTGCATTTATATCCCGCCCTTCTCCGAAGACTCAGGGCGGCTTACACTGTGTTAAGCAATAGTCTTCATCCATTTGTATATTATATACAAAGTCAACTTTATTGCCCCCAACAATCTGGGTCCTCATTTTACCTATCTTATAAAGGATGAAATAAATATGATGGAATAAATGATGTAATAAGATAATTTAGAATAATTTACATGAAATGAGAGAATAAAATACTATACTTAATGAAAGGGATCAACTGATAAAAACATTTGGACATATATTAGTTTGACAAAATGTAAGATTACAAACTAATGATATGTATACGTTGAAATTGCACAAAAGATTTGTAACCTACCAACCTACCAACACACTGTATCTGGATGGAAAATGTTTTTATGTTTGTTTGTATTAAAAAAAAAAAACATTTACAGTGTAATAAAGACACATATTGGAATGTGTGTATGTGTGTGACTCATCATTTACTATTCAGGATCATGGTTAATTCTTCCCCCTTCATCAAGAACAAATAGACTCATTATGGCTTACAAAGATAACAGAATAACAGAGTTGGAAGGGATCTTGGAGATCTTCTACTCCAACCCACCTGGTCAAGCAGGAGGACCTATACCGCTGTCACACACCCTGACCACGCCCACCATGGCCACGCCCACCATGGCCACCCAACCGGTCATTAGGGCAGAGAACCTAATGTTGTTAAATTATTTGAATCCCATCACTGCCTGCATCTAAGCATTGGCTTTGCTTTTACAAGAATTGCACGCTGGATAAGAAATGTTGGCCTTCTGATCTAACATAACGTAACATAATAACAGAGACTTGGAAGGGACCTTGGAGGTCTTCTAGTCCAACCCCCTGCCCAGGCAGGAAACCCTACACCATTTCAGACAAATGGTTATCCAACGTTTTCTTAAACATTTCCAGTGTTGGCGCATTCACAATTTCTGCAGGCAAGTTGTTCCACTGATTGATCGTTCTAACTGTCAGGAAATTTCTCCTTAGTTCTAAGTTGCTTCTCTCCTTGATTAGTTTCCACCCATTGCTTCTTGTTCTACCCTCAGGTGTTTTGGAGAATAGTTAGACTCCCTCTTCTTTGTGGCAGCGCCTGAGATATTGGAACACAGCTATCATGTCTCCCCTAGTCCTTCTTTTCATTAAACTAGACATACCCATTTCCTGCAACCGTTCTTCATATGTTTTAGCCTCCAGTCCCCTAATCCTCTTTGTTGCTCTTCTCTGCACTCTTTCTAGAGTCTCAACATCTTTTTTACATCGTGGCGACCAAAACTGAATGCAATATTCCAAGTGTGGCCTTACCAAAGGCATCATTATCATCTTATTGAGTTAACCATTTTTTAAAAAAATAAAGTTCACGTTCATTTTGAACATCTGAAAAGAGACTGACGTTACAAAGGACATTTTTGTAATACTGTGCCAGCACTTAGAACTATTCCAATCTGAGGTTAAAAGAACTGAGAAGGCCCAGCACAGGATCACAGAGTCTGAGAAAAATCTGAAAAAAAAAAAAATCAGATTTGAAGGCTTGATGCCAATCCTGTTTTATCAGCTGGACCAAGGAGTAAACTCAGTATCAGTTGTTTCCGGTGCTGATGTCATGTTATTATACATTTGAACAAAAAGATGCTGGAAATAATTCAGCCAGAAGTTCCTTAAAAAAAATAATAGTAATTTATTTTATTATTTATTTATTTATTATTCAAATTTTTATACCACCCTATCTCCCAAAGGACTCAGGGCGGTTTACAGCCTAATAAAACATAATAGAATAGAATTTTTTTATTGGCCAAGTGTGATTGGACACACAAGGAATTTGTCTTGGTGCATATGCTCTCAGTGTATATAAAAGAAAAGATACGTTCATCAAGGTACAACATTTACAACACAATTGATGATCAATATATCAATATAAATCATAAGGATTGCCAGCAACAAGTTATAGTCATACAGTCATAAGTGGAAAGAGATTGGTGATGGGAACTATGAAACGATTAATAGTAGTGCAGATTCAGTAAATAGTCTGACAGTGTTGAGGGAATTATTTGTTTAGCAGAGTGATGGCCTTTGGGAAAAAACTGTTCTTGTGTCTAGTTGTTCTGGTGTGCAGTGCTCTATAGCGTCGTTTTATTAAGAATAAACGTTATTAAGAATAAATACAAGTTAAAACAACATTTAAAAAACTTATTAAATTAGGCCAAATTTAAAACTATCATTAAAATGATACAAAACCCCATTTAAAAACTAAATTTAAAACTAAAACCCTAGGCCAGCCCTGCACAGATAAATAGATGTGTCTTAAGCTCGTGGCGGAAGGTTCGAAGTTCAGGAAGTTGGCGAAGTCCTGGGGGAAGCTCGTTCCAGAGGGTGGGGGCCCCCACAGAGAAGGCCCTTTCCCTGGGTGTCGCCAGTCGGCACTGCCTGGCGGACAGCACCCTAAGGAGTCCCTCTCTGTGAGAGCGTACGGGTCGGTGGGAGGCAATCGGTGGCAGTGGGCAGTAATCCCCAACTGCCAACGCTTAGTCAACTGGATTTAGTCAACAATGAAGCTACATGACTGTATCCGACTCCAAAGGTTTAAAAGTTGCATTATTTGAAACCGAAACAACTATTGCAGCAGTTCTGATCAACTCAAGTTTTTTACATTAACTGCTAGAAATTCTTCCTGACTTGACTTCTTGTGCTAAGTTTTGCAATCTTGCTTTTTAACCAGATTTAGGTGGGAGAGATTCTAGAAGGTCTACTCAAGTCTGAATCATAAAAAATTCCATCGACGCCTACACAGGTTTTCAGTAAAAGCAGAAAACAAACGTAATTGTAGTATTGTTTCCCCCGAACAAAACCACCGTAGTCAAACTAAGCATTCCGGTAAGTGGGGAAGAACTTGTTTTGCTGTCTTTGACATCTAAGGAAGCTTCTTCAACTCAGTCTTTAAATCTGTTGGCTTTAGAATAGAATAACAGAGTTGGAAGGGACCCTGGAGGTCTTCTAGTCCAACCCCGGGCTTAGGCAGGAAACCCTACATCACTTTGGGGCTCAGTTGTGGTTGTAAGTCGAAGATGACCCATATAACTTTATAATTATTCTTTCCTTAAGGAATATTAAATCACCCACTGTAGGGAAAGGTTATGGATTAGTGTTTTTTGTTTTATTTTATGAGAAATAAGAACCTGTGGTCTTCCAGACCTACTGCCCAAAATCATTTGAAACAATAACTCCGTTTTATTCTGAATTAATTATAGCTCTTCTGATGTACTGGAAAGGATCCCAGCTGCCTTTTTTGTGTGAATTGGCTAGTGTTACAAAAAAAAAATGAAATGAAGGAGGTACACTTAGATTGAAGAGCATCAAACTAAAAATCATACGCTACAAGCAGGGGTGAAATGTAAAATTTGTTATTACCGGTTCTGTTGGGGATGGTGTTTAATGTGACTGGGTGGGTGTTTAATGTGACTGGGTGGGCATGGCCAACTTTTTTTTTTTTTAACTTTTAAAAACATTTTTTTCTACAACCTTTTTGGCCAAGAGCTTGTAGAAAACATGCTTTTAAAGGGGTTCTGATGATCAGGCAACTCAGCTGGGGTTGCCAGAGGGAAAAAAAGCTTTTAAACAGTTCTAATGATCCCAGATGAGCTGCGCGATCATCAGAGGCTTTTTTTTTTACTTTTAAAAGGATTTTTTTGGCAGAAGAAAAAATGCTTTTAAAAGTAAAAAAAAAAACCTCTGATGATCGCGCGGCTCAGCTGGGGCGGGGAGGGGGGAGCAGGGATTTTTGCTACCAGTTCTCTGAACCACCCGCCACCATCGCTACCAGATCGGGCGGTCCGGTCCGAACCGGGAGCATTTCACCCCTGGCTACAAGGTAAATCTGGGTGGAATAGTTTAAGAATGGAAGAAATGGATCGGCAAGAACGGTGGAATTCACTTAACTGGGATGTTCTTAATCAAATGTCGGAAAGCCATTTGTTAAAGATAATCTATTATTTGATAATGGGCCAAGGCCGGGGTGAAATTCACATACCTTCCCTAGTGGTTTGCATCACTGGTGCTGTCATCCGCGCATGCACAAAGTCTTTTGCGCATGCGCAGAGCCTGAAATCATCGCAAAAAAGGGACGTAATGACATCCGCACAGGTGGGCAGAGCCTCTCGCAGCCACCGCTACCGGTTTTCCCGAGCCGGATAGAACCGGCTGAATTTCACCCTTGGGCCAGGGTCTGGTTTTTAAGAGCTATGCAGGGCCAATAATGCTATAATAATAAATGTAATTAGTTACTCTCATAATAGTGCAATAAAAAGGTCTTCCTTCCTTCCTTCCTTCCTTTTCTTTCTTTCTTTCTTTTTCTTCCTTTCCTTCCTTCCTTCCTTTCTCTTTTTTCTTTCTTTCTTTGTTTCCTTCCTTCCTTCCTTCCTTTCTTCCTTCCTTCCTTTCCTTTCCTTTCCTTCCTTCCTTCCTTCCTTCCTTTCTTTTTCTTTCTTTCTCTCTCTCTCCCCCTCCCTCCTTCTTTCTTTCTTTCTTTCTTTCTTTCTTTCTTTCTTTCTTTCTTTCTTTCTTTCTTTCTTTCTTTCTCTATTTGGATACTTGTACAGTTCCAGGAGCCTTTAATAATAGGCACATTTAAATTCCGGGACAGTACCAGCTCCAGATGACTTAAGGGGTATAGCCCCAAAGATGCTTTTTCAAAAGGCAACTGGACTTTGTTTTTCCTTGAAAGCGTTTCACTTCTCATCCAAGAAGCTTCTTCAGTTCTGACTGAATGGTGGAGAAAGGAAGGGGAGTTATGTTCCTTGCAGTCATCTGGTCATTAGCATTCTCTCTGAGAGTCATTGAGGCCACTTGGAGGTTTAGCTGTACCCTCAAGGTCACCTGGAGAGTGCAGATGGGTGTGGAGCCTCCACGGAACTGTTGAATGGACTGTGTTGTAAACTGGAGATAGGTGATGTTGTATCCCTCCCCTTCTGTTTAATTTTAACCGAGATGGCCTCTTTGACCCCTCGGTCAAACCAGGGGTCTTCTCTGTCAAGAATGTGGATTTTTTTGGGAGGGCATAGGTTTTCCTTCACTTTGGATCACAGAGCATGCAAGCAATTTCTCAGAAATTGATGGATGTAAAAAAAAAATTGAGCAGACACAACGTTTTGTGGAGTTTTTAATTAGGGTATGTTATAAAAAGAGGAGCTGGACCCAGCAACGTTTCAAGGGTAAAACGATTCTCGATGTGAAGCTAAAAAAACATAAACCCTCTAGAGCCGTTGTTTCAAAGATGTCATTAGCTTTCTTTATAAAATTATTGAGGACCTATATACTGCACGAGTCAAAAAGAGGGCCGTGAAAATATTTACAGATCCCTCACATCCTGGACACAAACTGTTTCAACTCCTACCCTCAAAACGAAGCTATAGAGCTAGACACAAGAACAGTTTTTTCCCGAAGGCCGTTACTCTGCTAAACAAATAATTCCATCAACACTGTCAAACTACTGCACTACTATTAATCTTCTCATCGTTCCCATCACCAATCTCTTTCCACTTATGACTGTATGACTGTAACTTTGTTGTTTGTATCCTTACAATTTATATTGATATTGTTTCCTGATCGCTTATTTTTACCCTATGACTATCATTAAGTGTTGCATCTTAGAATTCTTGATAAACGTATCTTTTCTTTTATGTACACTGACAGCATATGCACCAAAGACAAATTCCTTGTGTGTCCAATGACACTTGGCCAATAAAAAAGTTCTATCCTATTCCTGCATTTGCCCATGTAGCGCAATGGTTACATTTTAATTTAAATCATTATTTATTTGAAACAATGATGTAGCTGCTCAGCTACATCAAGAATGAAGAATGGTTGCAGGAACTGGGTATGTCTAGTTTAACAAAAAGAAGGACTAGGGGAGACATGATGGCAGTGTTCCAATATCTCAGGGGTTGCCACAAAGAAGAGGGAGTCGGGCTATTCTCCAAAGCACCTGAGGGTAGAACAAGAAGCAATGGGTGGAAACTAATCAAGGAGAGAAGCAACCTGGAATTGAGGAGAAACTTCCTGACTGTTAGAACAATTAATCAGTGTTGTCTCCAGAAGTTGTGGATGCTCCAACACTGGAAGTTTTTAAGAAGAGGTTGGAGAACCATTTGTCTGAAGTGGTGTAAGGTTTCCTGCTTGAGCAGGGGGTTGGACTAGAAGACCTCCAAGGTCCCTTCCAACTCTGTTATTCTATCTTTCCACCAACTCCGAGTGGCTCCCAATCCAATTTAAAAAACAAACAAACATAAAAACATTTTTAAAACAATAAAATCCAACAAGCTAAAACATAAAAGAGATTACAGCAGCAAAAAGCTGGTGCCAATCCACTAAAGTGCCATTATCTAATCATTATTATTATTATTATTATTTATTCGATTTTTATACCGCCCTTCTCCCGAAGGACTCAGGGCGGTGTACAGCCAAGGTAAAACAAACGGTACAATATACAATTAAAATACAGATTAAAAAACTTATTATATAGTTGGCCTAAAAACTTTAAAATATATAAAACTAAAAAACCCCTTAAAATTAATAATAGAAAATTTAAAACCAATAAAATTTAAGCCAGCCCCACGCGAATAAATAGATGTGTTTTCAATTCGCGGCGGAAGGTCCGAAGGTCAGGTATTTGGCGTAAACCCGGGGGAAGTTCGTTCCAGAGGGTGGGAGCCCCCACAGAGAAGGATCTTCCCCAGGGGGCCGCCAGCCGACATTGCTTGGCGGACGGCACCTTGAGAAGTCCCTCTCTGTGAGAGCGTACGGGTTGGTGGGAGGCATGAGGTAACAGCAGGCAGTCCCGTAAGTACCCAGGCCCTAAGTCTGGGTCATCTCTAATCACCTAATTAAAGCATGCCTTACAGCAATCTTCTCCAACTATTTAATTGAAGCATGCATAAGTATGTGTTAAAACTTGTCTCTGAAGAAAAGTTTTAACACATGACCCATTTAACGCATAACACAGACAAGTCTCGTAGTAACAGGAATTAGAGAAGAACTTTTATTAAATAAACTGGGGAGGGGGAATCGGGTTAGGTTTGACTGTTCAGCCCTCCACGATGGAAAACCAAGCATTTTTTTGTCTGATATTTTAAAGTAGAGGGACTATTTTTAACATCCTGCAGGTGTTTTGTCAACCTTCATCTCTGCCGCAAGTTACCTTTTTCAAGTTTTAAAAATATCTTCTCGGCAGACTTCACCCCTGGCCCAGCTAGCTCAAAGCAAGAGGATATAAACAAAAGCAGGAAACGGAAAAAGGGACAGGTTTGAAAAATGGGTCAAAAAAACCAACCCACCTGAGGTTGTCCATGACGTCAGGAGCGGCGAAGTCGATCTGGGACGGGTCGTTTGAAGCTCTTCCCGCAGAGACCGCTTCCTCTAGAGAAAGTTGTGTTTTTGCAAAATCGAACAAAGAGCCCAGCACGTGCCAGAGCTCCGGCGGAAAACGGGGAGCGGGGAGAACCGTTACACCTCAAGTTGAATCAAGGTGAAAAACCCACAACGCGGGCAGATGCACAGGTGCAGAAGCGGGGGGAGAGGTGCAGCTAAGTATACCACCAGTAAAAGGCCTGCGAAGTCTAAGAATAACTTTGTGGTTGTTTCATTGGAGGGGCAACTTAGAACAGCCACCAACAACAACAACAACAAAAAAAAAAACTGGGACAAAGAGAGGCCTTGTGCACTAAGTCTAGTCTATGAAAGCCAACCAAATAATTTTATTTCTGGGATGGAAGATATTCCTGCTCAGGTAGCAAGGATCCAATGCTCTCTGGGGAAGGGGGTAGATCCCAAAAGATGTCATTGGAGAGAAAAAGCATTTGATGGCGTTAAGGACTTAAGGAAAAAGTTCTGGATGACTTTATGGAAGGTGGGATCTAGATTGTAGTGGTCAATGCAACAGGAATCCCGGGCAGCCGTTTCGCACACATTGCGCGAAACACTTGACCCACAGTTAAAACACACCGGTGCTTAAAGACACGATGTGATTCCTGTTAACTACAGCTTGGGAACAAGGTTTATCACATAGCATAGATTGGGGAAAAAAATCCATTAGCTGCTCAAATGAGATCAAATAAGCATAGCACATTGCCATGGGGGGGAGGGATATAAATTTAATACATGAATAACTGTCTCTTCTGCAATTTCTGGAAAGCCTTCAAGAATCAGGTTAAGGGTTGACCTGGAATAACGTTGGATACTTAAATTTCCATCCATTTGTCCTCAGTTGGTGAAATATAAATTAAACTATGGTTTAAAATGTTGCTGACTGCCAAGCACCAGCAATCCAATAAGGCTGTCATTCAGCAACGCTAGGAAATTCCTAGCTTGTCATTCTAGAAAAAAAATTAAAACCCTCTCCTTTATTTGCCTTTATTTTTTCTCTTCGGGCACTTAAAATGGCAAATTGGCATATCTAGGAATGTTTCAAGTTGAATCTACTTGAAACACTCGCTATATATACACCAATGTTTCTCAACCATGGCAGCTTGAAGATGTGTGGACTTCAAATCCCAGAATTCCCCAGCCAGCATGCTAGGCAGGGACAAACATTAGCATTTGTTGTTGTTAGTTGCGAAGTTGTGTCCGACCCATCCCGACCCCATGGACAACATTCCTCCAGGCCTTCCTGTCCTCTACCATCCTCTGAGTCCATTTAAACTCACGCTGACTGCTTCAGTGACTCCATCCAGCCACCTCGTTCTCTGTCGTCCCCTTTTTCTTTTGCCCTCAATCTTTCCCAGCATTAGGCTCTTCTCCAATGAGTCCTTCTTTCTCATTGGCCAAAGTATTTCAGTTTCATCTTTAGGATCTGGCCTTCTAAAGAGCAGTCAGGGTTGATCTCCTCTAGAACTGACTTGTTTGTTCGCCTTGCAGTCCAAGGGACTCGCAGGAGTCTTCTCCAGCACCAGAGTTCAAAGGCCTCAATTCTTTGGCGCTCAGCCTTTCTTATGGTCCAACCTTCACAGCCATACATTGCAACTGGGAAAACCATAGCTTTGACTATACGCACTTTGGTTGGCAGGGTGATGTCTCTGCTTTTTAGTACGCTGTCTAGATTTGCCATAGCTTTCCTCCCCAGGAGCAAGCGTCTTTTAATTTCTTGGCTGCAGTCCCTATCTGCGGTAATCTTGGAGCCCAGGAAAATATTAGCATACGATTATTATTATTTTTGTTTTCAAAGTAAGTGTTGCAATAGTTGATTTTGCTTGCAGCAAAATCCAACTCCTGCCATTGCTAACCACTAACTATACTGGGCAACCTAATAGTTTCTCTTGGACCAGTTTCTCTTTCTGCGTTCTGTATAATTTGACCTCCCCTTCATTTATAAAGTTTCATACAGGTTTCATACAGAAACAATATACGAGTAGAAACTGCAGCCAAATCGTATTATTTTGCAGCCCAAGGACTGACGTGAAGATCTGATATGGTGCAAATACACGAACCTCTTAAGATATTATGGATCTGAAAATCTAGCATGTTAAAAAGGAGAAAAAAAATAAGTTTTTTCTCCAAATCTGATAAAGCTCAAATAGAAAGCTTACAATATGTTGGATAAGAGTTATTTTAATATGTGACTTGGGAGGTCACCAGGGGTGGGCTTCAAAAATTTTCGCACAAAATTATTAAGAAAATAATGGAATGTGCAGAGATGAGTAAATTGACATTTGAAATTAGAGAACAGGAAGATAAAGAATATTATAAGATATGGGACTTATTCTATCAACGGTTAGAAGGGGAAATATGTTAAAAAGAGACCGGAGAAAGGTTTTTATTAGAAAAGATGTGGAATTATATAATTGATATAAAAGAATGGAATGGATGATGGATAAGATTAATTTAGAAAAACCTATAGGAAATGAGAGAACGAAATGTCGCAGTTAAACTAAAGGATTAATGGACTAAAATGTTTGGATATACATTAGATCAGCGGTTCTCAACCTGTGGGTCGGGACCCCGTTGGGGGTCGAATGACGATTTGCCAGGTGTCATCTAAGACCATCGGAAATATGGGAAGTATACTTGCGAGTCGAAGAATCGCGCTCCAATGGTTGACTCCACAAGCCAGTTGCAGGCTCTTCAAATCGCTAGCTGAATTCGGCTTCAGGCGCGATGAATTAAAAAACAGAGAAATCTTTGCTCTGATGTCTCCCTCTCAAGCCAGCTTCAATCACTCCCAATCGCTAGCCTAATCTGGCTTCAGGTGTGATAAACTTAATAGGGGAGGAGTCTCCGCTTTAATGCCCCCGTCCTCAAGGCAATCGCAAGCAGTTCAGATCGCTAGCCAATACGGCTTCAGGCGCAATAAATTCAAAACCGTGGTGTGGTTCAGGCTGCAAGAAGCCTGTTATTAAAAGACAACTGCCTGCAATTACTGCAGATTCTAGTCCCACCAGGTCCAAGGTTGACTCAGCCTTCCATCCTTTATAAAGTAGGTAAAATGAGGATCCAGATTGTTGGGGGGGCAATGAGTTGACTTTGTAAATATACAAATAGAATGAGACTATTGCCTTACACACTGTAAGCCGCCCTGAGTCTTCGGAGAAGGGCGGGATATAAATGTAAATTAAAAAAAACCAAAAAAACCAAAACGAAAATAATGTTAGGGTTGGGGTCGCCACATCGTGGGGAATTGTATTAAAGGGGTCGCAGCACTATAAAGGTTGAGAACCACTGCATTAGATTGATACAATGTAAGATTAGATAAATCAGCGAGATGTATATGGTGAAATTGCACGAGAAAGTTGTAATCAAACCCGCCGACACATTGTACTTGGATGGAAAATGTTTTTATGTTTGTTTGTTTAAAAAAAAAATAAAAAAATCACCCAAAAAAATTAGCAAGGGGTTCCCTGCCCGGTTGCTGGGTGGGCATGGCCTAGTCAGCCTCCTGCACCATGGGTGGGGGGGAGACGCTTTTTGCCCTCCCTGGGCTCCAGAGGCTTTCCCTGAGCCTCCGGGAGATAGAAAACGGCTTCTCCAGGCTCCAGAGGAAATAGGAAATGGGGCTGTTTCTGACCTTCTAGTAGGCCTGTTTTTCACCTTCCCCGAGCCTCCACGCACGCCCTGCACTTACCTGCATCCAAAACAGGCCGTGTGGGGACTCCTGGGAGGGGTGGGGCGGACGGGGCCAGCCAGGAGTGAGATTTAGGGGTTTTATTTTATTTATTTATTTATTATTTATTAATCATACTTTTATACCGCACCATCTCCCGTAGGACTCAGGGCGGATCACAGGCTTATTAAAAAACAATACAATAAATAAGCATTAAAAACACAATTAAAACTAAATATTATCATAGCCAAATCATTAAAAACGGTAAAAACCGGTTAAAAACCCCATTAAAATTTAGCTAAAATATTTTATTCTTAGGCTAGTCCAGCGCGCTGAAATAATAAAGTCTTCAGTTCACGTCTGAAGGTCCGGAGGTCGGGGAGTTGTCGTAATCCCGGAGGAAGCTCGTTCCACAGGGCTGGTGCCGCCACAGAGAAGGCCCTCCCCCTGGGGGTCGCCAACCTACATTGTTTGGTCGACGGCACCCTGAGGAGGCCCACTCTGTGGGAGCGCACAGGTCGTTGGGAGGCAATCGGTGGCAGAAGGCGGTCTCGAAGGTATCCCGGTCCTAAGTTCTCCGAACTGCACAGAATCTTAGCTAGAGGTTCTCCCGAAGCCCTGCGAACCCCCAGCAGCCCATCCCTTGGAGCTCACACACAATTGTACGTTCTTGCGAAGACTCTTTTACCTGCTAGGAATTTGAACTTTCAGGTTTCACCGAAAATAAAAGACCCAACTGGAAAATAAACCCCAGCATGAGTTCACAGGATGCTCGTGATATAAGCCCTACCCCCCAAAATAAGCCTCGGTTAAGATCGTCAGCCAGATGGACATTCAGTACCTGTTATTTCCCACAAAATAAGCCCTAATGCGTCTTTTTGAGCTAACGTTAATATAAGACCCGGTCTTAATTTTTGGGGAAACACGGTAGCTTGCAAATCCCTAGATGTGAGATTTAGATGCATTTTTAAAATACTTTTTTTTTTTTTTGGCCACTTTATCTACCTTTGTGCAATGTCAAAGCTAGTGCATTTTAGCATAGGAAGCCGAAAATCTACGAGCGGAAGTAGAACTGTGTCTCCGAATTGTTGGAGATGTGGTTACAAGCTAGGCACATACTACCATATGTGGTGGGCGTAGCCCAAGATAAAAAAAAATTGGCTGTGAAATGGAATATGTTTTATGTTATATTTTAGATTATGTTTGTTAGTTACTATACCCTGTATTCTGTTCTGGGAAGTCTTGGGGTGGTGGGGGGAGGGGAAAGGGGGGGGAAGGGGAAGATTATAAATTGATTGCAATTGTACAGGAATAATGGTAGAATTAAACAAGTTGGAATGGTGTAAAGTCGGGGCAGCTCAGTAACTTCCTTGATCGGGATGCTCTATGCACAGTCACTCATGCTCTTGTTACCTCCCGCCTGGATTATTGCAATGCTCTCTACATGGGGCTCCCCTTGAGATGCACTCGGAGGCTTCAGTTGGTCCAGAATGCAGCTGCGCGGGTGATAGAGGGAGTCTCACGTAGCTCCCATGTGACACCTCTCCTGCACAGACTGCACTGGCTTCCTGTTGCCTTTCGGGTGCATTTCAAGGTTCTGGTTACCACTTTTAAATCGCTCCATGGCTTGGGACCTGGGTACTTACGGGACCGCCTTCTGTTACCTCATGCCTCCCACCGACCCGTACACTCGCACAGAGAGGGCCTTCTCAGGGTGCCGTCCGCCAGACAATGTCGGCTGGCAGCCCCCAGGGGAAGATCCTTCTCTGTGGGGGCCCCCACTCTTTGGAATGAACTTCCCCCTGGTTTACGTCAAATAACTGACCTTCGGACTTTTCGCCGCGAACTGAAAACATATCTGTTTGTTCGTGCGGGGCTTTCTTAAATTGTTTAGTTTTAAATTTTCTCTCTGGTTTTAATTGGGGTTTTTTAGTTTTTAAACTATTTTAATTTCGGCCACACTGTATAATAAGTTTTTTAAATTTTATTTTAACTGTACATTGTTTCTTTTTACTTTGGCTGTACACCGCCCTGAGTCCTTCGGGAGAAGGGCGGTTTATAAATCTAATAAAATAATAATAATAATAGTAATAACTACTCCGGAAGGGAAAGGATAAGGAAAGAGGAGTAAAGAAGGAAGAAAGTAGGTAGGCAGGTAGGAAAGAAGGGAGGGGGAAGAAAGGATAGGAGGAGGAGAAGGAGGGGAAGATAGAGGGTTAGAAAGGATGGTAGTGAGAAGTGGGAAAGAGGAGGGGAAGTAGGAAAGCGAGGAGATTGTGGGAATTATTATGAAAAATAAAAAAAATTTAATATTAAAAAAAATTGGCAAAAAATTAAAAATTGGTTAGAGGGAATTACCCAATTAAAAATGGAACTTAAACCAGAACTTTATTTATTAGGAATAATCAACCCCAAAATAGACAAATCTTTGCAATACCTAATACATCATATATTAACGGCAGCAGGGGTTGCTGTCCCATATGGATGGACACAAAACAACGTACCAGGAGAGGAAATAATAATCCAAAAAAACCTACAGTGCACAGAAATGGATAAGATGACACTGGAAATTAAGGAAAGGGAAGAGTTGGAATACTATAAAGTGTGGAACAAATTATATGATTGGTTAGAAAAAAGAAACCAAAATTATAAATCGGAATGTTAATCTAATTAAGTTAAAACTAAGAAGTCTAAGTTACTGAATAGTGTTAACTGGATAGTGACGGTTCGGTACATAGATACCAATGTAAATAAAAGCACGTAGAACAGAGAATATATATCTATGTCGATACAGCAAGCTGTAAAATAATATATGATGGAATGTTATGTCTGTTACGTGTTTTTAACGTGTTTTTGTTTTTTGTTGCATTTTTCTTTATTTTGTTTTCAAAAGTTAAAAGTCTAATAAAAATTATTTTTTTAAAAAAAGAACTGTCTCGTCTTGCAAAGTTACAGAGAAACTGTTCTGCTCTTGATACAACTGAGTAACTTCGTAATCCTTTATCCCCAATGTGAGGTAGTTACTAAGAATGATGCTTGACAATGCAGTTATTCTAAACAAACATCAGATGGCAGCAAAATAAAGGGGAAAGAGATGAAATGCTAGCGTCGTCAACGCTTTTAGAACCATCTCCAACATCTAGGCAACAAGAACAAAGCATACAATAGATTGGGAAGAAATAATTGCACATTCAGCTGGCTGCAGAATGAAGGTGCCCAGGCAACTATCTGAAATATATTTAATAAATCTGAGGATATAGAAGAGTCGCCCACTCAAACCCTCCCAACACTGTTGTCGTTTTCTAACTGTTGTCAAGATCCAAAATACGTGACAGAAAAAGTAACAAAAGTGAATTTATTGAGACATAAATGGCAGCGGCCAATTCTTTCAATCATTTTGATCCTCAGACTATTTCTTGTTAGGAAACAAACTGGAGTCTGGGATGTTGTCCAACAGTCTTCAGCAAAAAAGAGAAGTCCAGGAAAGTCTACAAAAGAAAATGAAGGTACAATTGCTTTTTAGGAGTGAGTATCTTGTTTGCTGCAACAACACTTACTTGTGTGCATTTGTTGCAAATTCAACCACATATTAATCTTACTAGGCTCATGATCATGCAATCTATCTATTCCTCTTTTCTCTAGACTGCCTATGGAACATTTCTGCAGCTTCCCACTTGTAACAATTAGCCTCAAATTCCATGCTTTGTATGAAAATAGTGAGTGATACCACCAATTCAATGTGCTGAATTTTAGTTTGAAAATGCTACACAAGGCATGAACTCATAGCATGTCCCACATAAGGCCAGGGGCATTATTTGTTTGTTGATTAATAACAGAGTAAAGACAAATTAAGAGAAACAAACTTAATCACATCTCCATGTCCTAATTGCATGTACTAATATTATACCCAGCATCAATCAATCATTCAAATCTATCTATCTATCCATCTATCCCATCTATCTATCATCTATGTACAGTATCTGCCTGTCTGCCTGTCTGCCTGTCTGCCTGTCTGCCTGTCTGCCTGTCTATCTATCTATCTATCTATCTATCTATCTATCTATCTATCTATCTATCTATCTATCTATCTATCTATCTATCTATCTATCTATCTATCTATCTATCTGATGGGCAGCATATAACCTTGAAAAATAAATAAAAAGGCCTGTCCATTTTTCTATGTATCTCAGAAAAACAGTAACTGAAGATCCAAACATATGACAGAAGTTTAACAGGATCTAAAAATGATTAAGAACAGAGATACTAAAATAAATAAAAATAAAATATAATTATAAGAGATTTCACACCTATGTAAGGGAGCAATGTATCATACAGATCATAGCATAAAACTGGGCAACATGGAAGGATATGTTCAAGTGAATTTATCCTTAACACAGTCATTATTATACTACGATTTGGACCTAATGTTCATTAACATCATTAGCTGATGAAAATTTTCGGAGGGTGGGGGACCTACAGATTAACAACTCCTGGCTAGTACAGTGACATTACTTGTTCATATGAATCAGGTGAGCAAATTTGGGTATGCATTGGAAGCAAGGGGTGTGAGATCAAAAGCCCAGGCATAACTTGAGCCAGATCTACACTCAACCCTTAGATGTAATGTCAATGAGGCAATGAGTATTTATAATGGATTCAAGATCTTCGAATAAAAAAGACAAATTACTATCAAGGCGAATTCCAATATAAAAAGTAAGCTATATGATGAACAAAGTTCTGAGTAAGAATATCAATTACTGGCCCTGTTCGGTAAGTGCTTCTTTTATGTCACCCCTGACAATGCCATTAAATATAATTAGATCTAAGGTGTCCACAAGTGCAGTCAATCAAAACCCTGTGATATTACAGTGTTGGTCTTTAGACTTTCTAGCTGGTAAATAACCTCGTATCAGTTTTAGGGGACATTGGCTATTTAAGTTTGCCCAAAGTTTCATTTTTGCCAATAGGTGTGTTAAAATTGCTGGCTATAATTACAAACTCTTGAATTTTGACGTAGTAGCCAACTTATGTAAGTGTCAAATTGATCCCACAAATTATTTATTTTCCTATCTCTACAAACTAGGGGGGGAAATATAGATTAATAGGCAAGTAAAAATTAAATTAAATAAGAGGACTAGAGCCACACCTGAGCAAAACTGGTTCCTTAAATTTGACAGGAACCATAAAACTCAGGCCTAGCCTTTTTTGCAATGAGTCCTGTTTTCAAAGTAAAAATACATCCCCCATAGCCCATGTTTCTTGAAACGAAAGAATATTAAAGGAGGAAATGTATCCTATGAATGAAGCATCAGACATCTTCGTTTTAGAGCTGGGGTGTCAAACGACCGGTGGGCCAGATCCGTCACACGCTGGCCACACCCACCCGGTTTAGCAAAGGGGGGGGGGGAAAGTCACGATACGTCATGTGACGATGTGATACAGTGAGTGACACCTCTGCTTTAGAGCCTATATCTCTTTCCATTTATGACTGTATGACTATAACTTGTTGCTGGCAATCCTTATGATTTATATTGATATATTGACCATCAATTGTGTTGTAAATGTTGTACCTTGATGAACGTATCTTTTCTTTTATGTACACTGAGAGCATATGCACCAAGACAAATTCCTTGTGTGTCCAATCACACTTGGCCAATAAAAATTCTATTCTATTCTATTCTATTCTATTCTATTCTATTCTATTCTATTCTATTCTATTCTATTCTATAACATTCCAGGAAAGGATATAGACGTCTCCTTCTGTAAGATAGCACCCTTAGACTCTAAATGACTCAGTGAATTAGCTGAACATACAGACTCTTTCATTGGTGTATGTATGTATGTATGTATGTATGTATGTATGTATATATGCAGGGGAGGGCTTCAAAAATTTTAGCAAGGGGTTCTCTACCCGGTTGCTGGGTGGGCGTGGCCATGGTGGGCGTGGCCTAGTCGGCCTCCTGATCAGAGCAGAGGGGGCATTTTTGCCCTCCCCGGGCTCTGGAGGCTTTCCTCGAGCCTCCAGGAGGGCGAAAACAGCCTCCCCAGGCTCCAGAGGACCGAAACGGGCCCGTGTCCAGCCTTCCCAAACTTCCAGTAGGCCTGTTTTTCGCCCTCCTCAAGCTCCACCCGTGCCCTGCAGTTACCTGCATCCAAAATGGGCCATGTAGGGACCCCTGGGAGAGGCAGGGTGGGCGGGGCCAGCCAGGAGTGGGATTTGGGGGTTCTCTAAACTGCACAGAATCTTAGCTAGAGGTTCACCTGAACCCCTGCGAACCCCCAGCAGACCCCCAGCAGACCCTCCCTTTATATGTATATAATTTATTAGCCACCCATCTTACCATAAGGTAACTTTAAAGAGTTTATAGTTATATCTCAGTTAAAAAAATCAAAATCAAACGTTAAAACCTAAGGACACATGGGGAGGGCAGGGCAGAGTAGGGTGGAAGTGGGAACTGTTATTATTCAATCAACCACCTCCATTGTATTGATCCCCCACTGGGGCTCCAACTGACATATAGGTACAAGGTTATTCGAAAATGGCCAACATTGTTTCTCAACCCTGACAAGTTGTTATGAACTTCAAGTCCCAGAATTCCACAGCCGGTCATGAGGAAATGTTGAAATCCGCACAACTTAAATTTGATAAGGTCGAGATGCACTGCTCTACCTCCTCTGCAATGAAGCCGAAGTCAAAGTTTCATGTAACGTTGCCTGTTATAACAGCCCCTTCTGTGGAGAGTAGCTTCAGTCTGGATGATTTTAGAACTTCTAGCATCAGCACGCAGATCTAAATTTGGGGGAAGGCTAATCGGCTCCCAGAGAATGTGATAAAAAGACCACTATATAGAAACGATTCAAAGAAAATTATTCTGCACGGGGTCTGTGGCACAGAGAATACTTCAACTAAAATACCCCATTTAAAAACAACATAAAAATAGAAAAACTTGTTTTTGTTGGGTGGTCTTGACTCCTACACGGTGGTGGGATTCAGCCGGTTTGGGAGAACTAGTAGTTAAATTGCTGCTCCTTCCTGCCTCGCCCCTTCCAGGAGTCCCCATGTGTCCCATTTTGGCTCTCAGATAAGTACAGGGAGGCCTCCTAGGCCCAAAACCGGGCACAGGGTGGTGCGGTGTGCCTCCCCCATGACCTGTTTTTGTTGTGACTCATCCTCCCTCCTCTCCTCAGCCAGGCCCCACCCATCTCCAACCGGGCCTTTTATCAGACTCCGAGTCTGATAATGAAAATGAATGGCCTGTCATGCCTCCAGCCCCTGGCCCTGACCCCATGCCCGGAGGATTCAAGGAGTGAAAGGATAAGCCCGATAAACCTCACTCATACAGCGTGTGTTCCTTTGGCTCAGCCTTCAGAGCAGGAAGCCAGCCAGGTGGTGGAATTACCCGGGCCTACTCCCTCTGACCCCTCCCTTTCCCAGATGCTGACAGCAGATCCAGCTGAAAACAATTCAGAGTGAGTGGACCCTCGCTTCCGGAGATCTGAGAGGCGACGCCAGCAGAAGGAAGGGTGGGGCAGGTCTGGATAAATGCTGAGTCATGGAGCCACACCCCACAGCCTATATAAAGGACCTGCTTTTGGCATTCCAACCTTGAGTCAAGCAAAGTCTCATCTAGTTTGCTGATATCGGACTCTATCGCTGAAGTCACAACTTGGACTCCTGCCTGCCCTGATAAACCTCGAAGGAACTTGGCAAGCTGCAGAGGCTTCGTTGCTAAGTTTGTTACGGACTTCCTCGACTCGTTCGTCGGAGTGGGAGTGGGACACGACAGTTTTTGCTCGGGGACTGGGGTTTACAGGAGGCTGAGTGCTGCCTGTCACACCCTGGCCACGCCCACCCAGCCAGTCATTGGGGCAGAGAAACGGTTAGAGAGGGTATGAGAGGCTATAACCATGCCTCCTACAAGATTTTCAGCTGGAACTGATCTAAGCACAACACTGTTTTTTTTTTTTGCAAAATATCCCTCCTTCAGTACAAAAGGGCCATTTTAAACATGAGATGGGTTGTTTATTTGAGGGGTGGATGGGAAGTGGAGAATTGGTGGCAGCTCTTCTGCCCTTGAAACATATCCAGGTTATTTTGTGTGACAGGTTTTCCACTTTTAAGGGAGCAACGAATTCGCTACCCAAAAGGGGACATTTCACAAAGTTGCTTCCTGAAATATTGTTTGTAAACCTCTTATTTTCTACAAACAAATCTTCTCTTCTGAAAAAAATATCCTCCACGCTTAAAAAGTGTACATACCTCCTTCATCAGCCTACAAAATTGATGACAACGAGATGTAAGATTGTACTAGCAAAAAGGAAGTCTGCAAAGGCCCGTTCTGGTGAGATTCCTTGAAATTCTCCCTTGTTTTGTGGGTTGATTTGAATCCTCAAGCAAACTAAAAAAACAAAAAGGGGGTGGGAAAGGAAAAATACATTGTTTTAATGCACGGGTGTCAAACTCACTGTGTCACCTTGCGGTCACGTGACATTTTGTGACTTTTTCCTATTCATGGAGCTGCGGTGGGAGTGACCTGTGCATGATGCATCCGGCTCACAGGCCACCAATTTGACACCCTTGTTTTAATGGAACGTTGGAGGAAAAATATTAGAAGAAGGCTGAATGAGAAATCTTCCAGTTAAATAAAACGGTAAAGGTTCCCCTCGCACATACATGCTAGTCGTTCCCGACTCTAGGGGGCGGTGCTCATCTCCGTTTCAAAGCCAAAGAGCCAGCGCTGTCCGAAGATGTCTCCATGGTCATGTGGCCGGCATGACTCAACGCCAAAGTCGCACGGAACGTTGTTACCTTCCTACCAAAGGTGGTCCCTATTTTTCTACTTGCATTTTTACATGCTTTCAAACTGCTAGGTTGGCAGAAGCTGGGACAAGTAACGGGAGCTCACTCCATTATGCGGCACTAGGGATTCGAACCGCTGAACTGCCGACCTTTCATTGACAAGCTCAGTGTCTTACCCACTAAGCCACCGTGTCCCTCTCCAGTTAAATACAATAACCTTAAAATTGGCTTTAGCACTGCAAGATACAGTAGCTAATCTCGTAAACTAATCTTACGTCATATCACGATACAAATTAAACTGCATTGTACAGGTCATCCTCTACTTACAAGCATTCATTTAGAGACTTCGAAGTTACAATGGCATTGAAAAAGTGACTCATCGTCAGTTTTCACACTTGCAACATCACAACCAGACACATGATCCAAATCGGGAGGCTTGGCAACTGGCATATTGGGCTGTTGGTTTGAGTTCCGAGCTTGGCAACTTGGTTGCAAAAAGTTTTGTCACCATTCGAGGAGACATCGTCAGTGCGCTTTGAACTGTGCTCGTCTATCCGAACATTGGTCTTTAAATCAGTATTTAACTCCATACTTAAATACTTTAAATAGGTATTTAAAGACCAGTGTTCCGACAGACGAGCACACTTCAAAGCACACTGACAATGTCTCCTTGAATAGTGATGAAACATTTGCAATCAAAATGCCAAGCTCGGAGCTCAAATCAATAGCCCAACTACCAACCCGAGCTACTAATATTCAAACACATCTCAATTGGCATGTATTTATAAGAGTTGTACAGTTCCAGGGTGAAGTGATCACCTTTTGTAACTTTTCCAGCGGGTTCCTGACAAGCAAAGTCAAAGGGGAAAGCCAGATTCACAATGATCAAATGATTCACTTAACAACTATAGTGATTCAATGAACTATGGCACGAAAGATTGTAAAATGGGGGCAAAGCTCACTTCAATTTATATTGGTTTTGTTTCCTAGTACGATTTTATAGCTTATTAGTAACCTTGACTATCACTCAGTGTTGTATCTTTTTATTCTCGATGAATGTATTTTATTCTCCTTGTATACACTGAGAGCATATGCACCAAAGACAAACTCCTTGTGTGTCCAATCACACTTGGTCAATAAAGAAAAGAACATTGAATTGAATTCTATTCTTCTATGCTATGACCCTACCCTAGCTTACCTGCTATCCTACCCCCTATCCTACCCCTACCCTTACCCCACCCTACACCCTAACCTATCCCACCCTACACCCTACTCTCTACCCTACCTCCTACCCTACCCTACCTCCTACCCTACCCTATTCTATCCCACCTAGCCCCTATTCTACCCCACCCCACCCCTACCCTATCCGCTACTCTACCCCTACCCTACCCTCTATTCTACCCCAGCCTACCCCACCCCACCCGCCACTCTACCCTACCCTACCCCTATTCTACCCCACCCTACCCCACCCTACCCCTATTCCCTATTTTACCCCACCTCACCCCTACCCTACCCATTCTACCCCACCCTACCCCTATTCTACCCCACCCCAACCCTCCCTCCTGCTACCTACCCCTATTCTACCCCACCCTACCCGCCACTCTATCCCTACCCTACCCTACCCCTATTCTACCCCACCCCAACCCTCCCTCCCCGCTACCCCTACCTGCTACCCCTACCCTACCCCTATTCTACCCCACCCTACTCCCTCCCTACCCCTATTCTACCCCATCCCATCCCACCCTCCCCTACCCTCCCCTACCCCCTATTCTACTTCACTCTACCCTACCCTGAGTTCTGCCCATATTATGACATTTCGTGCCAGAGTTTTTCAGTGAATCACTACAATTGGTAAAGTTAGTCAACCGGTTGTTAAGTGAATCTGGCTTCCCCCATTGACTTTGCTTGTCAAACCATCCCAAAAAGGGGATCACGTGATCCCGAGGCACTGCAATCAATACCAACCGCTTGCCAAGCACCTCTGAATTTTGATCCTGTGACCCTGGGGGCGATGCAGATGTGAAAAATGTTATGTCTGAAAAACGGTCATAAAGTCGTGGTTTTTTTTTAACAGCTCCATAGTAACTTTGAAAAATGAACTGTTGTAAGTCGAGGATTACCTGTAGTGCCATGGCAACCGCAAAGCCCCGCCCCCTCAAGGAACGTTGCCACGGTGACATAGAAACTCCCGCCCTCCATAGTGGAAAACTCGCCAATGGGGGGGGGTTTGGGTGACGGTTACCATGGCAACGCCAGAACCTCCACCAGCCGCGCGAAGGCAACGGGTTGCCATGGGGACAAGCCGCGCCTGCGCAAACCCACTGGGCCTCACCCCGGCCCACTCAGAAAGCGCCTCACCGCCCAGGATGAAGCTGCCCACAGCCGAGATGAAGCCCGAGAGGAAAGAGTTGAAGGGGAAGGTGCCGACGCCGAGGCAGTAGCCGAATTGCAAGGCCCCCGTCAGCATGACGTAGAGCAGATAGGCGTCCAGCACTTTCAGGCGGCTCGGCGTCCCGCTGCTGTACTCGGACAGGAAGCGCCGCACCACCGAGGTCACCGAGCTCGCCCCGGAGCCGGACGACCCAGACGCCGAACCCGACATAGCGACGGCGGACACACTGCCCAGGCTTCGTTTGCTTGAGTGGCCGGAAGCGAGCGCAAAAACCTTCCGGGGTCGCTTTGGGACAGGCGCATGCGTAGCGCAGAAGGCAACGTCAACTCGGTGCGGGCAGACTGGCACGCATGCGTCCTGCGTCAACCTTTGACCGGTGACGCATGCGTGGGATAGTCCGATGAGCCGAGAAACGGTCTGCTGGCCGTGAACCGCTTTCTACGCACGCGTGGTACACTCATCATTGCGCGTGCGCTTTTTGGTTCTCTTCCCTGGGGTGGAAATGAATGAATTTATTAATAGTGGGTGTGCGCTTAAAGACACTTTAAAAAGCAAATCTTTCATTCTTTTGGGTTTTAGTCCTCTAAATAAATGGGTGGAGTGGATCAATTCCGCCAGGAGTTACAATGCAGGCATATAAGTATTAAAAAAATAAAAATATTTACAATATACTTTATAAAAGCATTAAATATCATTAACTTTACACTTAGATTCTCAAATCATTCAGTTTTTTCCTGTGACCCATCCATCTTTTTCTGATCCTCCCACCCTTCATTCTCTCTGATATTCCTTCCTTCCTCCCATCCATCCATCCATTTCTCTGATCTTCCCTTCATTCTCTCCGATTTATCCATTCATCCATAACTAAAGAAGCTTCTTGGATGAGAAACGAATTGTCTTCAAGGAAAAACAAAGTCCAGTTTGGGACAGCATTAACTACCTTCAACCTGTAGGTAATAAAAGGCACATCGGGCACTAGGATTTTGGTCTGCAAAGTGTAGGAATTTAGCACACACACCCCTAGAAGAATGAAATATTTTAGAAAATATTTAAAAAGGCAGAATATATTTCCCTGGATGAGAAATGGAGAAACATGTTTTAAAGACAAAGGAGCTTCCTGCAACTTCCTGACTCCCCCCCACCTTTGTCAATGGGCCATTAAAAGCCTCAGCTAAGCTCACTCATTCTCCCCACCTTTGTCAATGGGCAATTAAGGCTTCAACCAAGCTCACTCAATCCCCCCATGATTTGCAACACAATACAACTGAAACTCACCACATGGCAAGGCTCAAGCAAGCTTGAGAGACAACCTACAGGGCTAGCTAAGACTCCCACCCCCTGGGAGTCTGTCAACCAATCAGGATACTCTTCCTGTGCCCCAGAAAGTTCAAAGCTCAGAAAAAGCATAAAACCAGGGAGCACACAGGATCTCAGCCCTTTTCTGTTCAGGAACTCAAGCCATGTGATCCTGACCACCATTAAACCATCTTTCCAAGCAGCCTCCATGTTTCCAGTGTCTTTGTCCCCACTTGGAACTGAACCCAGATGGATATTTCTTCCAACAAAAGCTTAGCAGTCTGATGATTGCTAGGTTTTCCAAGTTTGCTGCCATCTGGTTGTCCAGACCTTGCAGCCCATATTAATAGTAATATTGACTCTATTCTCTCTGATCTTCCTTCCTTCCACTTATGACTGGAACTTTGTTGCTTGTATCCTTACGTTTTATACTGTAATTGATTGTTTCCTCATTGCTTAATTGTAGCCTATGGCTATCATTAAGTGTTGTATCATTAAGTGTTAAATTTGTAGCTTATGGCTATCATTAAGTGTTGTAAGTGTTGTACTTGATGAAGATATCTTCTTTTATGTACACTGAGAGCATATGCACCAAGACAAATTCCTTGTGTGTCCAATCACACTTGACCAATAAAAATTCTATTCTGTTCTGTTCTGTTCTGTTCTATTCTATAGCTCAGAAACAGTGGGGAGCAGGCCTTGCCTACAACCTAAAAGCTCAAGCCCAGGGAGGTAGTCTCCAAACTTTGCCCCTTTTAAAACTTGTGGACTTCAACTCCCAGCATTCCTCAGCCGTTCCTCTGGAAGCAAAGCTGGCTGAGGAATGCTAGGAGTTGAAGTCCACAAGTCTCAAAAGGGGGCCAAGTTTTGGAGACCCCTGAAAATTCTAGCTCAGGGGGTCTCCAATCTTGGTCACTTTAAGACTTGTGGACTTCACCTCCCAGCATTCCTCAGCCATTCCTCTGGAAACAAAGCTGGCTGAGGAACGCTGAGAGTTGAAGTCCCCAAGCCTTAAAAGGGGACCACGTTTTGGAGACCCCTGAAAATTCTAGCCCAGGGGGTCTCTAACACTTTAAGACTTGTGGACTTCAACTCTCAGAGTTCCTCAGCCATTCCTCTGGAAGCAAAGCTGGCCGAGGAACGCTGGGAGTTGAAGTCCCCAAGCCTTAAAAGGGGGACAAGTTTTGGAGACCCCTGAAAATTCTAGCCCAGGGGGTCTCTAACACTTTAAGACTTGTGGACTTCACCTCCCAGCATTCCTCAGCCATTCCTCTGGAAGCAAAGCTGCCTGAGGAATTCTAAGAGTTGAAGTCCACAAGTCTTAAAAGGGGGCCAAGTTTTGGAGACCCCTGAAAATTCTAGCCCAGGGGGTCTCTAACACTTTAAGACTTGTGTACTACAACCTAAAAGCTCGAGCCCAGGGCGGATGGTCTCCAAACTTGGCCCCTTTTAAGACTTGTGGACTTCAACTCCCAGCATTCCACAGCCATTCCTCTGGAAGCAAAGCTGGCTGAGGAATTCTGGGAGTTGAAGTCCACAAGTCTTCAAGTGACCGAGCTGTTCTAGCCCCTTCTGGCCCATGCAAGACAAGCCAGGAAAAAATCCCTCCTCTTCCCATCTGGGCGGGGTTGGTTGCAACAGCGCCTGTCATTGGGCCATCCCGCCGCCACTCACCCCCACCCGTCAATCAAGCAACCCCCTTTCCAGGCTCCTCCCCTCTTTGTGACACCTCCCTCCTTTCCTCCTCCTTCTCCTCCTCCTCCTCCGAGTGGCAGTTTTCCGCCCACAGACCGCCCACCCACCCACCCCAGGCAGGAGGGAGCACCAGGGAGGGCTGCCGCGCTCTCTTTTGGAGCTTCCCTCCCGCCCCCGCCCTTCCCTTTTCCAAATTCCAAAGCCCAGCAGGAACGTTCCACAACCGCCCCCCCACCCGCCATCCCCTCCATTCGCTTTTTCACAACCGCCCCAACCCCATTCATAAAATGTAAGCCCCGCCCCGCCCCTTGCCAGAAGCTGGGCACGCCCCCCGTTCTGAAAGACCCCGCCTTCCCCGCCCAGCTGTTGCGATGCGTTCCTGCTTGAGGAGCCATGGAGGAAGACCTTGAGCCGTCGTAAGTCCGGGGACGGCTTTCCAAAGGGTGGGAAGGGGAGGGAGGACCTGATGGGTGTGTGTGGGGAGGGCTGCCCCCACATTTTTGGGGTTTCCTAGGGGAGGGGGAGGGTCTTCCCCAAAGTGGGGGGAGGGGGAAGGAAGCACCAGATTCCCCTTGCAACATCTGGAAGGATCCTTTGTCCAAAGCTGATGGCAGGAGAAAAGCAGGCTCCACTGATTGTTGCTTTAAGCCCCAGGTTGTGTAACTTGTGTATTTGTGGAGCGTGGATTGTAATCTGCTGAATATTTCTCCTGTGTTTGATTCTTTGCTGTGTTGTCCCCAATTTGCACTTTTTTTGGGTGTGTGTGTGTTTATTTGCCTTCCTAGTTGGCACAGCTTCTGGCCTCTTTGATTGTTGTGGTGCGGTGTGGTGTGCAGTTTTGCTTCCGGGCCCCCCAGGCCCCCCCCCCCCCCGCACGCACGCTTCAATCCTGAGTCACGGTTACAAAACTCTTCGCTTTGAAACAGGTGACAATACTGCCCAGCAATGCAGGAAGGGACAGCAAACACAGGAGGGCGAATTCTCGTAGAATAAAACGGGATAGAATTCTTTATCGGTCAAGTGCGATTGGACGCCTGAGAAAGTTGTCTTTCAAAGTCCAAATCTTTTACTGCCCGTGCACAACCATGAGATTGGTTGAGCTCTTTCAGTGCACTCCTGTCCCCCCAACACAACACAACCCGCAGTGAAGACAGAAAATCCTGAACCCGATAAATTATATTAACGACCCCCAGGTCTATTGCACCAGTGTGAACACATTACACGTTGCGCCGGCCCTTTGGCTCTCAGTGTACATAAAGATAGAATAGAATAGAATAGAATTTTTTATTGACCAAGTGGACAACAAGGAATTAACATAACATAACATAACATAACATCAGAGTTGGAAGGGACCTTGGAGGCCTTCTAGTCCAACCCGCTGCCCAGGCAGGAAACCCTACACCATCTCAGTCAGATGGTTATCCAACATTTTCTTAAAAATTTCCAGTGTTGGAGCATTCACAACTTCTGAAGGCAAGTCGTTCCACTTATTAATTGTTCTAACTGTCAGGAAATTTCTCCTTAGTTCTAAGTTGCTTCTTTCTTTGACCAGTTTCCACCCATTGCTTCTTGTTCTACCCTCAGGTGCTTTGGTGAACAGCCTGACTCCCTCTTCTTTGTGGCAGCCCCTGAGATATTGGAACACAGCTATCATGTCTCCCCTAGTCCTTCTTTTTGTTAAACTAGACATACCCAGTTCCTGCAACCGTTCTTCATATGTTTTATCCTCCAGTCCCCTAATCATCTTTGTCATGGTGCATATGCCCTCAGTGTACATAAAGATAGAATAGAATAGAACAGAACAGAACAGAACAGAACAGAACAGAACAGAACAGAACAGAACAGAATTTGTTATTGGCCAAGTGTGATTGGACACACAAGGAATTTGTCTTGGTGCATAAGATCTCAGTGTACATAAAGATAGAATAGAATAGAATAGAATAGAATAGAATAGAATAGAATAGAATTTTTTATTGACCAAGTGTGATTGGACACACAAGGAATTTGTCTTGGTGCATATGCTCTTAATGTACATAAAGATAGAATAGAATAGAATAGAATTTTTTATTGACGAAGTGTGATTGGACACACAAGGAATTTGTCTTTGGTGCATATGATCTCAGTGTAAAGACATAAAGATAGAATAGAATAGAATAGAATAGAATAGAATAGAATAGAATAGAATTTTTTATTGACCAAGTGTGATTGGACATACAAGGAATTTGTCTTGGTGCATATGCTCTTAACGTACATAAAGATAGAATAGAATAGAATAGAATTTTTTATTGACGAAGTGTGATTGGACACACAAGGAATTTGTCTTTGGTGCATATGATCTCAGTGTAAAGACATAAAGATAGAATAGAATAGAATAGAATTTGTTACTGGCCAAGAGTGATTGGACACACAAGGAATTTGTCTTGGTGCATATGCTCTCAGTGCACATGAAAGAAAAGATACCTTCATCAAGGTACAACACTTACAACACTTAATGATAGTCATAGGGTACAAATTCTAAAATAAAGATACAAGGGGTGATTATAATTGTGATGGGGGGGGGGGGGAAAGCAGAAAACGTTTAAACCATAACCAGTTTTTTAAACTGTCTTTGGCAGTGGATGAGGGAGCTGTTAAAACATGTCAATTGATGATGGAGATAAATGATAGAAAATGAAGAAGCGAAAGTGCTCCGGAACTCTAAAATTCAAACAGACAAACACACCTGTTGCATAACGTAGCCGGCTTAAAAATTGTTGAGCAGATGAAAAGTGGATGTAGCAGCATTTGGAGACCAGAAAAAGAACTGGAGAAATAATAACAATATAAAAAAAAAAACCTGCTAACAGAAGTAGTAAGATTTGTGGCAAAAGAAAGCAAGCTAAAGGAATGAAATTAAGATAACAGTCATTTTTTTTTCCTGCGAGCACATGAAAAATGAAATTCTATTGCCTGCGCCAAAAAGAAAGTGTATATCTACCCAAACACACACAATACATGCTATAACATACATAAACATATATAATGTATGTATAAAATAAATATATATATGAAAGAGAAGTGATTTAGTGGAAACTAGGAGACCGTGAGTTCTAATTTTGCCTTAGGCATGAAAGCCAGCTGAGTGACTTTGGCCCACTCCTTCTCAGCCAGACCCACCTCACAGGGTGGTTGTTCTGGGGAAAATAGGAGGAGGAAGGCATATGGGCTATGTTCACTACCTTGAGTAATTGATAAAAATAATGGGGAGAAAAAAATATTTTAAAAAATACTTTAAAAAACAAAGTGCCAATAGTAATAAGCTAGATAAAATCCTAAAACATTTGGAACATCAGCTCTGGGCATTGACAAAATCATCAGCCAATTACAAAAAGTAGCTTTAGTTGGAACAGCTTACAGAATAACAGAGTTGGAAAAGGCCTTGGAGGTCATCTAGTCTAACTCCCCGCTTAAGCAGGAGGCACTATACCACTTCAGACAAATGGTTGTCCAGTCTCCTCTTAAAAACCTCAGAACCCACAGCTTCTGGAGGCAAGTTGTACCACTGGTTAATTGTTCTAACTATTCATAACCTTTAATATTATCAAACAACATTAGCCGAAGCCAGTTCCTTCCGAAGGACTCGATAGGCGGATGGATAAAAATACCAAATCCAGTCTATAAGTATCCGGCTGGCTGTGTATGAGACCAGCTACAATTATAATAATTGTTATTTATTATGATGGGTGTTGAACTCCTTGTGAAAATTGGTGGCGGGAGAGATCCCCGGGAGGCTTTGAGACTTTATAAAAGACAGTCGAATATGCTTTCTTCAAAGAGTTTGTCCTAACTCTCCCATCTTTGATTTCTCAGCCGTAATGCTGGGTTGTGAAGATTTGAGGATTAAGGCTTGCCTTTGTCAGTAAAAGCTGGCGGGTAAGAAATGCAGCCAACTTTATCCGCTGCCATGCCAGCTTCTAGAAAATGCCAAGAAGAGGCCTGCGCTGGGGGACTGGCGCGGACAAAATGAAAACTTCACAAAAGCTAGCCCCAAACAGTTTAAAAAGGCAAAGAAAAGAGGGCAGCTAGCTTTGGATCTGGGTCCCCTGGGTTTCAATAAAATGACTTTAAACGCTGCCCTACACATTATTTTCTGTTGCTAGGATATCTGTGGTTTTTTGTTTTTTGTTTTCCTTCCCACGGAGACAGGGACCTTTCTGCCTTGCTAAATTAAAAAAAAAAATTGCAGGAAGAATAATTTTAGCGTCTGCTGGTTCTTCCGCCCAAGCCTTAGGCGAAACCGGCCGTCCTTTCTGTAAACCAACCCGGTTTCGTTTCTAAGGGGGAAAAAGCAGGAAGTCAAACCCAAACTGAGAAACTCTTTTCAAGTTGCGAAAGGGGAGAAAAAATACTCCAGATATGCTCAGAGGCCTTTATAATGTTTAAAATCTCCCAGGGTTGTAGTTATGGAGGAAGATAGGAGGAGGAAGGAAGGTGGGTTTGATAACGTTTGCTCCCCCCCCCTTGAATTATTCGTAAAAATAATAAAAGTCATCAATAATTAGGAATTGCAGGAATTTGAGTATATGTCTAGTGCAGAGGTCTTCAAACTTGGCAGCTTTAAGACTTGCGGACTTCAACTCCCAGAATTCTCCAGCCACGTGGCTGGAGAATTCTGGGAGTTGAAGTCCGCAAGACTTAAAGCCGCCAAATTTGAAGACCCCTGGTCTAGTGTCATGAAAAGAAGGACTGTGGGATGATAGGATAGCCGCGTTCCGATATTTGAGGGGCAGCCACAAAGAAGAGACAGTCAAGGCTATTTTCCAAAACACCAGACAAGAAATAACAGACGGGAACTTATCAAGGAGATAACCAACCTAGAACTAAGGAGAAATTCCTTGACAGAACAATTAATCTGTGGAACTGCTTGCTGGATAATTCTGGGAGTTGAAGTCCGCAAGTCTTAAAGCCGCCAAGTTTGAAGACGTCTGGTTTAGTGTCATGAAAAGAAGGACTGTGGGATGGTAGGATAGCCGCGTTCCGATATTTGAGGGGCAGCCACAAAGAAGAGACAGTCAAGGCTATTTTCCAAAACACCAGACAAGAAATAACAGACGGGAACTTATCAAGGAGATAACCAACCTAGAACTAAGGAGAAATTCCTTGACAGAACAATTAATCTGTGGAACTGCTTGCCTCCAGATGTTACGGGTGCTCCAATTCTGGATGTTTTAAAGAAAAGATTGGGCAGCCATTTGTCTGAAGTGGTATAGGGTTTGCTGCCTGAGCTGAGGGTTTTCGACTAGTTACAACAGCCCTGAAAAAAAAGTAACGGATGCCCAGTTCTCGCCCGTAAGTCCGTTGTAGCAACTCCATAGTCCGAGATCCAAATTTGGGTGCTTGGTCTACTGGCGTGTACCGGAAAGTCCTCGATTTACAACCGTTTTATTTAGTGACCGTTTGAAGTTACGACAGTGTAAAAAAGTGACTCTTTTCCACGCTTGAGGCCCTTGTGGCATCCCTATAAGTTACGTGATCAAAATTCAGACATCAGCGGTGGGCGTCGCACCTGCTCCCAGCCTTTTGTGCATGCGCTTTGCTCGCGCATGTTCTGTCTCCTTCCCCACTTTGGAGTGACGAGCTGGCCTTCAGCCAGTGGATTCACGGCTCTTATCAGTCCTGGCAGAGAAATCGCAGCTGCCTGTCAAAGTTCAAACAAATGACTCACAGAGTAAGACTTTCAGCTCTCTTTGAAACAGTTCAGCTAATTTTTGCTTCCCGTGGAATGAGAGCAGTCCCAAAGCTCCTTATATATCCTGTGATTCCCTTTGATGACGCCGCCTCTCTAATCTTCTGAAGCGCGGGTCAAGCCAAGCTTGATTATTATTATCAGCTGGGTCTGAAGGCGTAGCCTGGGGAAGGGAGGAGTCAGGGTATGACAGCCTCATTACGTCCTCCGACTGGTCTGGTTCTGGCTCCTGGAGCCGAGCCACAGGAATCGGTGCTCCCGAGGTAAGCCTTACCGGCCCTTCCCCCTCACTCTCGGAGTCACTTTTGGGCATGGGGCCAGGTTCGGGGGCTGGAGTCACAACAGCGCACCTTCCGTGCATGCGCCCAGCCTAAATAGGACAGCATAGAGCTGGGGCAGGTGGGCAGGCGATTTCCACTACCGGTTCACCCGAACCGGTATGAACCGGCTGAAAACCACTTCTGTCAGACATTCCTTGGCAATTGGCTTGTATTTATGACCGTCAACAATCTTCCGGAGATTTGCAATCCCCTTTTGGGACCTTCTGACGAGCAAAGTCACTGTGGGAAGCCGGATTCGCTTAACACAACCCTGCGACTAACTGAACGACTGCAGTGATTCACTGAACAACTGTGGCAAGGAAGGTCATCAAACGTGGCAAAACTCACTTAACAAATGTCTTGGCCACCTCAGCCGTGGTCGTAAGTCGAAGGCTACCTGTCCTTACAAAAATTGCAACATCTTGGGATCGTGAGATTGTCGTTTGGCGACCTTCCTAGCCGGCTCCTGGCAAGCAGTCAATGGGGGATAGCCAGATTTGCTTAACAACGGGGTGACTCACTTAACAACGGCAATGATTTTCTGAACAGTGGTTTCAAACAATATCATAACACTGAGTGGCGCTGACTTAACAGCTGCCTTTCTTAGCGACGGGAACGCTGGTGTCTTTTGTGGATGTAGGCTGGGGACTACCTATATGATTCAGATGCACTGGTTAATTGCTTCTTTTTAAAAAATAGTGAATCTTAACTTCCTTCTTTCCATCCATCCATCCTTCTCTCTGATCCTCCCTCGCTTCATTCTCTCTGATACCTTCCTTCCTTCCTTCCCCCTCAATCCCCATCCCTCCATCATCCCTCCATCCATCCTTCTCTCTGATCCTCCCTCCCTTCATTCTCTCCGATCCTTCCTTCCTTCCTTCCTTCCTTCCTTCCTTCCTTCCTTCCTTCCGTCCGTCCGTCCTTCCTCTACCCCTCAACCCCATTCCCTCCATCATCCCTCCATCAATCCTTCCTCTCCCTCCATTCATCCTTTCTTCCTTCCTTCCTTTCCTCCTCGCTCCCTGCCCTTTCTTTTCTTCCTCCCTCCCTCCACTTCTCTCTGATCCTCCCTCCCTTCATACTCTCTGATCCTTCCTTCCTTCTTTCAATCCCCTTCCCTCCATCATCCCTCCATCCATTCTTCTCTCTGATCCTCCCTCCCTCCATTCTCTCTGGTCTTTCCTTCTTTCCTACCTACGTACCTACCTGCCTACCTATCTCTTTTCCTTCCTTCTTCCTTTTTTCCTTCCTTCCTTCCCCCCTCCCTCGCCTCCCTCGCCTCCCTCCTTCTCTCTGATCTTTCTTCATTCTTCGATCCTTCCTTCCTTTCCCCCTCTCTCCCTTCTATCCACCCATCCATCCATCCTTCTCTCTGATCCTCCCTCCCTTTATTCTCTCTGTTCCTTCCTTCCTCCCTCCCTCCCTCCCTCCCTGTGTTGAGCTCAGCATTAAAAAGTTTCAATAGGGCGCATATACAAACTGAGAATTTAATTCATTCGTATGCCTGCCATGCCAAAACGCCCTGGGGACAGCTTGTGCTTTATTGTCTGAAACCGCAAGTTGTGTAGCATAAGTCATTCATTGTTTCCCTCTTTCCCACTGCAAATCGGATAGAGAGAGAACAGGCCAGAGATAAAGAAGGAAGACTCTGCTGCACACATCTTGCCACACTTGTGTCTTTGCGTGGAAGACCCTCCCCTTTCTGGCTGACCAGGCTGACCTTTGCAGAGGTTTGCATCTGTGTGCAGATGTGCATGCATTGCCCACCCACCTGTGCAGTTGCTGGACACAGCTGGAGAAGGAAGGAGGCCACGTTCACCAGCTCTGCTCTGAGCAATGGTGCCGCTTTGGGACTCATATAATGGATTGTAGCTTTTTTTTTTTTTTTACTTTTTACAACCGTGTAATAATACCTTGCTTTGGGGTGAGATTGGGGTGACTGAATAGAGCTGAGCATTTACTAGCCGGATGCCCTTCCTGATGCCCACGCGGAGTTCGTAGCAGATATTTTCTCCTTACGCCCTCATAGAGAAAATGTTGTGTCTGTGCCCCCCCCCCCCGAGCCGAATCCCCTGCCAGAAAGTGAGGGGGAAGGGCCATCAGGACTTACCTCGGGAGCACCGGCTTCCCTGGCTCAGCTCCAGGAGCCAGAGGCAGGCCAGGTGGGAGAGATAACGAGGCCTCCGTCCCCTGACTCTTTCCCCACCCCCAGGCCACATCTCTAGATCCAGCTGATGGCAATCAGGCCTGGCTGGACCCTAGGTTTCATAGGCAGGAGAGGCGGGGGTGGGGCATGCCTAGGAAGTGCTGAGTTATGGAGCCACACCCCACAGGATATAAAACCAGAGGGGGCTGCTATGCCTCTTCGTAGCAGGCAAATCAACTGCTTAACTAGAGCTGAAGTACTGTTTGTTCCTGGGTGACTCATCGGCATCAAGGGAGAGTCACTTGGCAGACGCTCGCTAGTTTGCTGTCGGAGCTGATACTGCCGGCTAATTAAGCTATCGCTTGGACAGAGGTGAGGGGGGACAGAACAGAAACATATATTGCTGCCTAGGATTGAACTCCCAACCTTCCGAGTGGGAGGCGAGCGTCTTTACCTCTAGGCCACCTGTGGCAGCTCTTATTAAAGATTGTGGTGTCCTCTTCCAAATAAAGCATCAAGTTGAGGGACTCGGATTCATATCTCTGCCTTGAAGCTCACTACAAGTAGTCTTCGACTTACGACTGATATTGAGCCAGGAATTTCAGTCATGTCAGTCATGACCGGGTTACTTACGGGACCGCCTACTGCCATCTTGTACCTCCCACCAACCCGTGCGCTCTCACAGGGAGGGACTCCTTAGGGTGCCGTCAGCCAAGCAATGTCGGCTGGCAGCCCCCAGGGGGAGGGTCTTCTCTATGGGGGCTCCCACCCTGTGGAACGAACTTCCCCCTGGACTCCGACAACTACCTGACCTTCGGACCTTTCGCCGCAAACTTAAGACATATCTATTCTCTCAAGCTGGACTGGCTTGAATTTTAATTTTTTAGATGATTTTATGGGTTTTAAATTTAAATTAGTTTTATAGGGTTTGAAAGTATTTTAAAATTTGGGCCAAATTTAATAAGTTTTTTAATTATTGTTTTTAGTATATTGTATGTGTCTTGACTGTTATTTTATCTGGCTGTTAACCACCCTGAGTCCTTTGGGAGAAGGGCGGTATACAAATTAAAATATTATTATTATTATTATTATTATTAAGCGGATCAACATGTGGTTTTGCGACTCCTCCCCACCCCAGTGGTTGTTAAAAACACTGCAGTCATTAATTGAGCTCTGCAATTGTTAACACAAACATCGCAGTTGTTAACCAAACCCATTTTCTTCAGTGAAAGGTTTTTGGTTTTTTTTTGCAAGAAGTTCATGCCGGAAACCGTTTTTTTTTAAAAATGCCAAAAAATTGTAGTCACATGACTACAGGACAGGCAAATGACTATACATATGGGTCAGTTGCTAAGCGCCCACAATATGATTATACAACAACGAGTATGTGTGTGTGTGTGTTTTTGTCACAGTCAGAACTCTGGGACCACGTTTTAATTACCCAGAGCAGGATAGAGCCCATTAAATCAGGGGTCTTGGCAAAGTTGGAGACCCCTGATTTAATGGGCTCTATCCTGCTCTGGATAATTAAAACCTGGTCCCAGAGTTCTGACTGTGACAAAAAAACACACACACACGCATACTCGTTGTCGTATAAGACTTGTGGACTTGTGGACTTCAACTCCCAGAATTCCTCAGCCCGCAAAGTGACTCCTGCATTAAATGGCTGGTATGAATGTGTGTGTTGGGGTGTTATTTTATTATTTTTGTTTTTATTTCTTTTATATTGGGCTCTCATGTCTTCTTGTAAGCCGCCTTGAGTCGCCATGTGCGAGTAAGCGGCAATATAAATTTAAATTTATAGAAATACTCTCAATATATATAAAAAATAAATAACTCTAAGGAGTTATTTAAATTTGTAAATTTAAATATCAGTTTAAACTTGTATAAGTATTATAAATCAATGAATGCATGAATCACTTTAAATCAATGTATATACATTTTCTAAATAAAATAAACAACTCTGAGGAGGACCATTATAACTTTGAACCATCATTAAGTGACCAGTCATTAAGGGAGGACTGGACCTTCTCTCCCCTGTAGGAAGTTAGCACCCACCTAGGAAAATGAGATATTTTAGGAAATATTAAAAGGGCAGAATATTTCCCCTAAAAGGGAGGCAGAAACTCAGCCACCCACATCTTTGTCAATGAGTCATTAAGGACCATTTTGCATAACAAAGATCTACCTCCTTCAAGCAGAGCCATAGTAGGAATTGCCCAGGGTGAAATCTAAAAATTTTCCCTACCGGTTCTTTGGCCGTGGCTTAATTGGTGGGTGTGGCTTTGTGGTCAGATGACTGGGTGGGCATGGCCAATAACAATAAATAATAAAAACAATAAAGTATACAAAACAATAAAGAGGTACCAAAAACCAACTTTCACACTTTACACACACACAACACAACACAACTGACTCACACACAATGTAAAAGCAGCTGCACCTCACCCAAAGTGGCCCCTGCAACAAGCAGGAACCGCACACAGCCACAAAAAGCTCAAAAACCAACTTTCACACTTTACACACACACACACACTACAACACAACACAACTCACACACACACACACACACACACACACACAAAATGCCATATACAGCTTTGTGAGATTTTGTGTGTTTGTGTAGTTAGAGTGAAACACCACAGAAACACAGAAATCTCTTTAAAAATAGAGGCACCGGTCTACTAATTGCCTTTTTTTGGGAGCGCACTGGTCTACCTTCTTTAAAAATAGAGGCACCGGTCTACTAGCCGCCTACAACGCTGAACAGCTGTAGTGCGGCCCTTTGAAGTGCCATGGCAGTCATTTAAGGCCATTTGCAGCTATATCACCACCGAGAGCTTCAGGGACAGAGAAGAGGAACAGTGAGGCATGGGCGGTGGGGGGGGGGTGCCAGGGATTTTTGCTACCAGTTCTCCGAACTACCCGCCCCCCATCGCTACCGGATCGCGCAATCCAGTCCTAACTGGGAGCATTTCACCCCTGGAATTGCCCAAAGTCCTTTCATTACATCATCACCCAGCAAGGGTCAACCAAACCTGGGACACAGACAACCTACAAAGTTACCTCTGGGTGGTCCCATGGGAGTATGACAACCAATCAAAACACAAGCTCAAATTCCAAGCCCAACAGAGGACATTAAACCCAGGCACTCTCAGCATCTCTGCCTTGTTTTTTGCCCAGGACCTCAACACCCATGTGGTCCTGTTCAACGTTAAACCATCTTTCCAATCAGCCACCATGTTTCCAGTATGTTTTTCCCCACTTGGAACTGAACCCAAAAGGATATTTCTTCCAACACCCCAAAATGGTTATAGAAATGAAATGCGGAATGATGTTGGTTATGACATGGTTGGCATTTTCAAAGCCAGGTGTTTCCTCAGAGGGCTGTGGTGGATTTTCACCGTTTTCCAAGGATGGTAGTTTCAATGTTTTCTTTTCTTGGATTATGGTTCACACCAGCAGTGAAATCCAGCAGATTCTGACAGGTTTTGGAGAACTGGTAGCGGAAATTTTGAGCAGTTTGGAGAACCAGTAGCTGAAATTTTGAGTAGTTTGGAGAACCGGGAAATACCACCTCTGGCTGGCCCCAGAGTAGGGTGGGAATGGAGATTTTGTAACATCCTTTCCCTGCCACGCCCACCAAGCCATGCCCGCAGAACCAGCAGTAAAAAAAAAAGGATTTCACCACTAGTTCACACCATTATCACATTAAGCTGGAGAAGATCGAACTTCAAATTCCAACTTCATATGCTTTACTGGATGACTGTAGTAGGAGAATTTATCTATGGGCTTGCAAGACAAATTGACAATCTTGATAACTCTAGAAATAAAGGTTTATAAATACAGCTAATATAACAAATAAAAATAATGCATTGTCCTTCAAATATATATATATACAGTAATGGCTAAAATTGTGGAAAACCTTTTGGGAAACGTGTATTTTCTAAAACTAATAACACCACTGTTTTTCGGAGTAGTATCATAAAATTATATATCGATGGAAAGATAATTTAATCAAGAATGTAATGCAATAACTTTTATGAAGGATTTGCTCTTAGATATAGTATAAAGAAGAAAAGTGAAACATGTAGGAAAAAATGAGATATACAAAAATGATCACCATGTCAGTTAATACTTAGTTGGTAACTTTTAGCATGAATTACGGCCTTACAACGTCTTCCCATGGAGTTCTGCAGTTGTTATAATGTGAAACCAAGATTGAAGGATTGCTTCTATTAACTGGGTTTTATTGCTGGGTCGCTTCTGACTAACAAGTTTCTTTAGTCGGCTCCATAGATTTTCCATTGGGTTAAGGTCTGGCCTATTCCGAAGCCATTCCAGCAGTGGAATATGATTAACTTGAAAAAAAAGTTCTAAAAAAAGTTTTGTTATTAGCCATTAAACCTCAAAAATACACTTTGAGAAGACAAGTAATAACATACACATGCCTAATAGATAGATTAATTCTCGATGAAGTTACCTAGCCCAAAGGAAATGAAAAGAAAAAAATTAACCTTGAAAGTAACAAATGGATGTAAATTATCAAAATGTAACGTGTATCTCTGTGTATGTCTGTGTAATCATTTAATAATGAAGTTGGAATTGCAACTATTTGAAGGAAACTTCAAATTGGGAAGATTCTTTTAGCTTCTTCATTTAATTGTAATTATTCTCATTCTTTTCTTCCCAGCCTGGGGCCAAATTTGAGCTTTTGGGTATCACAATGTTGTGAGAGCCGGTTCTTGAAAACAGCCCTCTTTTGCTGATTGGACCAATGACCATTTGACTGCCTCTCGTCCTTTTTCCATCTTTGCTTGATAGTTCTAACCATGCTCTCCTCGTGGTCTCCTTTTCTTCCTACAGGTCCCAAGGCTGGCTAGGTGGTTGGTTGCCAGCCTGGCGGCCCACATCTATGTCCCACCTCAAGAATGTGGAAGCTCGGATCCTGCAGTGTAAGAACGATTTTTTTCTGCTCATTTTGGGTGGGTGGGTCTCATCTCCTTGTCAAGCGTCACCAAGGAAGATCCCTTAAGTTCTGACCTAGGCTTCCCCAAAAAGCACGAAGCAGAATCCTGGTCCCGACAAAACCTCTTTTATTAAATAAACAGTGAATTCCTCCCATTCACCTTCAGCAAAGTCTTTCAAGGGAGAATTTACAGTCACAGACCTTATCTGGTTTGGAAAGCTGCCAGGCCGATATCTTCAAAAGTTGGCAAAGAATCTCGGAGAGTCACGAACCAATTAGGCAAACTGATTGTCTCCTGCAAACTCCACTCCCCTTTCGCTCCTCTTTTATTCCCTCTGGGAGGGGCCATTCATCGTCTACCTGTGGTTTTACTCCTCAGTCGACCCTTGTTCTTTAGCTGTTTCCTTCGTCTGGCAACTCTGCGCATGTGCACACTGAGAACAGGCTCGAGCTGTTGGTTTGCCTCACTGATGTCTGACTCTGAAGGAGCCGATAACTGGCATCTGGCCCTGGACCCTCTCTGCCTCTGACACAGAGCCCACATCAGAGCCCTTCCCCAGACTCCAGGACTGGCCCATGTTCCTCCCCAACCTCCTCACTGTCCGAATCTGCTGCCAGCTCCGTTGGGCCGCAACACCTTATAAGAGCTGTGGTGGTGCAGTGGTTAGAATGCAGTACTAACCCACTCTTCAGGAGTTCAATTCTGAGGGACTCAGCCTTGCATCCTTCTGAGATCAGTAAAATGAGGCCCCAGAATTTTGGGGGCAATATGCTGATTCTGTAAACCAATTAGAAATGGCTGTAAAAAACGTCAGTTCCTGTCCAACCAGAAGTTGATATATGAGCCATTTCTGGCTTCTGGAGGGCCTCCGGCAGGATGAGGAAAGCCATTTTTGCCCTCCCCAGACTCATAGAGAGGCTCTGGAGCCAGGTGTGAGAGAAAAACGGGCCTACCGGGCCATCGTGTGCTAGGAGTGGGTGGGGGGGTCACATGTGCATACGCGGGGGCGGGCCGCATATAATTATGGATGTGGGCACGCGTGTGCATGATCCCCCCTCCATCCTCCCCTCCTGGCACGCGGTGGCAAAAAGGTTAGCCATCACTGCTTTATACCATTTCAGACAAATGACTCTCCAATCTCTTCTTAAAAACTTCCACCAAAAGAGAGGATGATGTTAATTAATCAGAGTAAGGAAGCCGACGCAAAGTCTTTCCGATCCTCGGGGATCAATGCCTGGTAACATTACCATGTGTTAGAATAGAATAACAGAGTTGGAAGGGGACCTTGGAGGTCTTCTAATCCAACCCCCTGCTTAGGCAGGACACCCTAGACCACTTCAGGCAAATGGTTATCCAATATCTTCATAAAAACTTCCAGCGTTGGAGCATTCACAACTTCTGGAGGCAAGTTGTTCCACTGATTAATTTATTCTCAGTTCTCGATTTTCCACCCCTTGATAAGTTTCCATCCATTGCTTCTTGTCCTGCCTTCAGGTGCTTTGGAGAATAGGTTGACCCGCTCCTGTGTGTGACAGCCCTTTGGATACAGGTCGTTCTCGACTTCCAACAGTCCATTTAGTGAACATTCAAAGTTACAAAGTGTTTTTCATTGCTTATGACCATTGCCACATCTCCATGGCCACGTGATCAAAATTCAGATTCTTTTTTTTTTTTAATGGCAAAATTTTTGTTTTCCATAATAATTCCCACAATTTAACCAGTGTACAATACAATCACTTATCCAACAATCAATCCTATACTCAAATTATACTCAATCAGGGCTGCTCGACCGCCACTCCCTCCCTTAATCCTTTCTTCCCTTCTCATCCTTATTCAACTTTCCCCACCATCCTTCTCCTCGCTTTCCTACTTCCCCTCCTCTTTCCCACTTCTCACTACCATCCTTTCTAACCCTCTAGCTTCTCCTCCTTCTTCTCCTCCTATCCTTTCTTCTCCCTCCCTTCTTTCCTACCTACCCACCTGCCTACCTACTTTCTTCCTTCTTTACTCCTCTTTCCTTACCCTTTCCCTTCGGGAGTGGTTACCGAGCAGTCCCGACTTTACACCATTCCAACTTGTTTAATTCTACCATTATTCCTGTACAATGGCAACCAATCAATTTATAGTCTTCCCCTTCCCCCCCCATTTCCCCCCCCCTCCCGAGACTTCCCAGAACAGAATACAGGGTATTGTAACTAAAATTCAGATTCTTGTCAATTGACTCGTGTTTTTGACGGTTGCAGTGTCCCTGGGGTCACGCGATCCTCTTTTGCGACCTTAAGTTCCTAACTTAATAATTGCAGTGATTCACTTAACAATTGTGGCCAGAAAGCAATAGCAATAGCGCTTAGGCTTATATACGGTGCTTTTACAGCCCCTCTCTAAGCGGTTTACAGAGTCAGCCTCTTGCCCCCAACAATCTGAGTCCTCATTTTACCAGCCTCGGAAAGGATGGAAGGCTTAGTCAACCTTGAGCCTGGTGAGATTCGATCTGCCAAATTGCAGTCAGCAGAAGTAGCCTGCAGTACTGCATTCTAACCACTGCACCATCAGAAAGGTTGGGGCAAAACTCTCTTAGCAACGGTCTCACTCAGCAACGGAATATCAGCGTTCCAGAAAAAAACACCAACTCCAAGTAAAAACTCCGAAGCACGTGTCTTTCAAAGTTCTATTTACTAGGATAGGTAAACTGGCACATCTGGGAAAACCTGAATCTGAGAGATCAAAAAAAAACCAAACCATCCCCTGACTCCTCGGTCGATCACGTGCTCCAATCACCAACCATCCCATCTTGAGACAGCACTCCAACCACTTCTTCTCCAGATGCAGGATCGGCCTGACCTTGACCGACAGGAAGAATGCTATTATGTCTAAAGACAACCCCTCTACTAACCCCCTCACTCCTACTTTCCCACACATGAGAAAGTGGCAGCACAGAAGCTTCCGGCTTAGTATGGCTTCCAAAGCTGACGCAGAATTTGGGGCTCAGTTGGAGTCGTAAGTCAAGAACTATCTGAATTCTAATATGTCACCCCCCAGATCCTGAATCTCGTCCTCTACCGGATACTTCCTGTTCTTCTGGGTTTCCCAGCAACTGGAACCACTGGATTTCGAGATGGTTTGTCCCTTACTTGCTTAAAGCCCTCGCTTCTCCTTCGTTTTCCCCAGGCCTCCAGAACCGCTTTGTGGCCCGCTACGTGCCTCTCCCGAACCAGGCCAAGATCTGGACCATCTCACTGTCTCCACAATGGGGCAAGGGACGTACCCCTTTGGTGATGGTGCACGGCTTTGGGGGCGGCATCGGGCTCTGGATTCTCAACCTGGACTCGCTAAGCCACCGCCGTCCCCTCCACGCCTTTGACCTCCTGGGCTTCGGACGCAGCTCTCGCCCGCCGTTCCCCAATGACGCCCAAGGGGCCGAGGAAGCCTTTGTGAGCTCCATCGAGGCCTGGCGCGAGGAGATGGGCATCCCCAACATGATCTTGCTGGGCCACAGCTTGGGCGGGTTCCTGGCAGCCTCGTATAGCTTACAGTACCCGGAGAGGTAAGTTCATCTACCTGGTTCCCAGATAATCACATTCCTACCATGTTTTCCCGAAAATAAGACCTCCCTCAAAAATACGTCCTCCCCAAAATATTTAAGCGCATGTGAAGCCAGTCCCCACCATTTCCTCTGGTTAGAGCAGGGGTCGGCAACCTTAAACACTCAAAGAGCCACAAAGATCCTAACCAGAAGCCCCCATTTCAATTCTGGAGCGACCGGAAATCCAGTTCCCCCATCACAGTCTCCTCCTAGTGCAGCATCCTTTTTCCTTTGCCGACCAGAAGTCCGGTTCCCCCACCGTAGAGTCTCCTCCTAGCTTGCCATCCCTTTTCCTCTACCTGTCCTAACCAAAAGCCCTATCAATTGTGGAGCCGACCAGCAACGGAGCCGCAGCAGAGGGATGAAAGAGCCACATGTGGCTCCAGAGCCGCAGGTTGCTGACCCCTGGGTTAGGGTTAGGGAGACAGAGCTGTAAATCAGGTAAGACGGCAAGAGGAGCCTTGTCTTGCGTCACACGCCCCAAAATAATAAGACCTCCCCGAAAATAAGGCTAAACACTTATTTCGGGGCGCAAAAAATTATAAGACAGTGTCTTATTTTCGGGGAAATGCGGTATAGGTTCAATCACTTCCCCCTTGGGCTTGCTCCTCTAGTGAGCTCTCTGGGACTCCAAGAGCTGTTTCTAAGTCAAGAGGAACACAGTGTGACTTGTGTGTGTGTGTGTTTACGTACAAGTGCAAATGGTTCACTAAGATCCTTTTTGCATCTCAGGTTGAGTGGATCCAAAACCTGGGCCTGTTTTTGCTTCTTAAAGAGCCAGTTTGGTCTAGGGGTTAAGGCATGGATTAGAAAGCAGGGGACTGTGAGTTCATGTCCTGACTTAGCCATGAAAGCCAACTTGGGGACTTTGAGCCAATCCCCAGGAGGCAGTGAGTTCTAGTCCCGCCTTAGGCATGAAAGTTACCTGAGTAACTTTGGGCCAATCACCTATTCTATTCTATTCTATTCTACTCTACTCTACTCTACTCTACTCTACTCTACTCTACTCTACTCTACTCCACTCCACTCCACTCCACTCCACTCCACTCCACTCCACTCCCTTTCTTATTCTGTTCTGTTCCGTTCCATTCCCTGTCTTATTCTATTCTATTCTATTCTATTCTATTCTATTCTATTCCATTTCATTCCATTCCATTCCCTTCCCTTTCTTCTTCTATTCTTTTCCGTTCCGTTCCATTCCCTGTCCTATTCTATTCTATTCTATTCTATTCTATTCTATTCTATTCTATTCTATTCTATTCTATTCTATTCTATTCTATTCTATTCCATTCCATTCCATTCCATTCCATTCCCTTTCTTATTCTGTTCTGTTCAGTTCCGTTCCGTTCCATTCCATTCCATTCCCTGTCTTATTCTGTTCTATTCTATTCCATTCCATTCCCTTTCTTGTTCTGTATTGTTCTGTTCTGTTCTGTTCTGTTCTGTTCCATTCCATTCGATTCCCTTTCTTATTCTGTTCCGTTCCGTTCCATTCCCTGTCTTATTCTATTCTATTCTATTCCATTCCATTCCATCCATTCCATTCCATTCCATTCTCTTTCTTGTTCTGTTCTGTTCTGTTCTATTCTATTCTATTCTATTCTATTCCATTCCATTCCATTCCATTCCATTCTATATCAGTACAGAAACACTTTTTCCTCCTACATTGGTTACTGTATTGACGTTGGTCATATTCCACTGGAGCGTGTGTCATTTGCATTTTATCCCTTCTTGTTAGGGTGAAACATCTAATCCTGGTGGATCCTTGGGGCTTCCCCACACGACCATCTGATCCAGCTCAGGTCCGTACTGCTCCAACTTGGATCAAGGCTGTAGCTACTGTGTTGGGACGGTCCAACCCTCTGGCCGTCCTTCGAGTTGCAGGACCTTGGGGTGAGTGAAATTGGGCAGAAGATTTTGAATCAAACTTGGCAAAGAGTTTGGAGTGGTCTTTCTCAACAGAATAGAGTAGAATAGAGTAGAATTAGAATTAAAATTAGAATCAAGGAATAATAGAAATAGAAATAATAGAAAAAGAAACTTGGAGGTCTTCAGATAAGTGACTACCTAGTCCAGTGGTAGTCAACCTGGTCCCTACCGTCCACTAGTGGGCGTTGCAGCTTTCATGGTGGGCGGTAAGGGTTTTGTCCAATACTGAAGCACTTTCCTTTTTTTTTAATTTAATTGACTTTTTAAAAAAATTCATAGCATTATTTAAAAACGTTTTCATAAAATTCCCCGTGACACTTTAAATTTCTGAAAATATACTATTTGTATCACCTGCGCATAAGTTTAGTTCACGTTACGTAAGTGAAACTAAATGGCGCTATAGTGCGACCACAAACAAAGAGCCTCGTCCCAGAATAGCTCGCGCATCTCCCCCCACACCACCCAGCTGTAACAGACAAACAGAGCTGGTAGCCAGCATCCCCCACCCCCAAACCCAATCCACGATGCGCGAGAGGCATGTGCAGACGACGATACACGGCGCATTACTATGGAACTGGTGGACGGTTAGAAAATCTTACTATTAACAGAGATATAAAAATGGGCGGTAGGTATAAAAAGGTTGACTACCCCTGATCTAGTCCCTTTTTAAAAACCTCCAGTGATAGAGCACCCATGATTTCTGGAGGCAAGCTGTTCCACTGGTTAATTGTCCTCACTCTTATAGGAAGTTTCTCCTGAATTCCAGGTGGCTTCTCTCTTTAGTTCATTTCCAACCATTGTTTCTTGTCCTGCCTTCTGGTGCTTTGGAGAATAAGTTGACCCCCCTCTTCTTTGTGGCAGCCCCTCAAATATTGGAACACTGCTATCCTGTCACCCCAAATCTTCTTTTCTTTAGGCTAGCCAAACCCAAATCCTGCAGCCTTTCTTCATCTGTTTTAAGTCTCCAGGCCTTTGATCATCTTAGCTGCTCTTCTTTGAACTTTTTCCACAGTTATCCAAAATTATCCAAAGAATAACTTCAGAAGCAAAATAGAATAGAATAGAATTTTATTGGCCAAGTGTGATTGGACACACAAGGAATTTGTCTTGGTGCATATGCTCTCAGTGTACATAAAAGAAAAGATACCTTCATCAACAATTCTAAGTTACAACAATGATAGTTGTAGGTACAAATAAGCAATCAGGAAACAATATCAATATAAATCGTACGGATACAAACAACAAAGTTACAGTCATACAGTCATAAGTGGGAGGAGATGGGTGATGGGAACGATAAGAAAATTAATAATAGTGCAGATTTAGTCAATAGTTTGACAGTGTTGAGGGAATTATTTGTTTAGCAGAGTGATGGCGTTCGGGAAAAAACTGTTCTTGTGTCTAGTTGTCTTGGTGTGCAGTGCTCTATACCGTCGTTTTGAGGGTAGGAGTTGAAACAATTTATGTCCAGGATGTGAGGGATCTGTAAATATTTTCACAGCTCTCTTTTTGATTCGTGCAGTATACAGGTCCTCAATAGAAGGCAGGTTGGTAGCCATTGTTTTTTCCTGCAGTTCTAATGATCCTCTGAAGTCTGTGTCTGTCTTGTTGGGTTGCAGAACCGAACCAGACAGTTATGGAGGTGCAGATGACAGACTCAATAATTCCTCTGTAGAACTGGATCAGCAGTTCCTTGGGCAGTTGGAGCTTTGTGAGTTGGTGCAGAAAGAACATTCTTTGTTGGGCTTTTTTGATGATGTTTTTGATGTTAGCTGTCCACTTTAGATCTTGCAATATGGTAGAACCTAGAAATTTGAAGGTGAACTTGACCCCTACTAAGTATCCCCCTTTTTTCTCTAGGTCCTGGGCTAGTCCAGCGGTTCCGTCCAGATTTTAAGCAGAAGTTTGCCAATTTTTTTGACGATGATACCATCTCTGAATACATCTACCACTGCAACGCCCAGACGCCGAGGTGAGGGAGCCCCGTCCATCGACGTGGCTTTCTGGTTAACTGTGGTCCCAGTTAAGAAGCATCCTGCTTGAGTGATGGCCACAGATTTGAATAGGGAAGTCGAATGGTGGACGTACTTCCAAATTAGATTAAAATATATAGAAGATATATTCTAGTCTATATATAGACTAGTCTATATATAGACTAATCAGATACAATTGGAGCAGAATGAATTTGATAAAATAATATATGGGAAGGACCAAAAATTAATTAGTAAAACATATAATTTTCTGTTACGGTATAAAATGGAAGAGGAAATAGTGAAAGAAACTATGATTAAATGGGCAAGAAACTTTAATCGTACAATAGAACTAGAGAAGTGGGAAAAGATGTGGAGAACAAACATGAAATTGACAATATCGACAGCATAAAAGGAAAACCAGATGAAAATGTTTCACAGATGGCACCTTCCACCAGCTAGAATAGCAAAGATGTTCCCTAGTAACTCATCAAAGTGTTAGAAATGTAAGGGTAACTATGGAACATACTATCATCTCTGGTGGACCTGTCCGGTGGCAAAACAATTCTGGGCTAAAATCAAAAAGTGGTCAGAGGAGATAGTACAGGAATCAATAAAGGGAGAGCCAGAACAATTCTTGTTATGGATCCCAACATAAAACTATACAAATGATATACAATACTTAATACTACGCATATTAACAGCAGCATATCAGTGGTGGGTTCAAAAACTTTTACTACCGGTTCTGTGGGTGCAGTTTGGTGGGGGTGGCAGGGGAAGGATACTATAAAATGTCCATTACCTCCCCAATCCAGGGGAAGGTTACTGCAAAATCCCCATATCCTCCCCATCAGCTCGGACCTGAGAGGCAGAAAGTATATGGGGCGGGGCCAGTCAAAATTTTTACTACCAGTTCTCCAAACTACTCAAAATTTCCGCTACCGGTTCTCCAGAACTGGTCAGAACCTGTTGTGTCCCCCTCCCCCTCCGACGGCCGGGTCTGGGAAGTCTGTATCAAGCGAGGCCACGAAGCCCCTGCAGCTTTGCCAAATTCCTGTCAGAGTTCTCAGGGCAGGCAGGAATCCAAGGTGTGACTTCAGCAACCCAGATGAGACTTTGCTTGACTCAAATTGCTTGACTCAAGCTGGTCTTTTATATAGGCCATGGGGTGTGGCTCCATGACTCAGCACTTATCCAGGCCTGCCCCTCCCTTCCTTTTGCTGACATCGCCTCTCCATTCTCTGGAAGCAGGGATCTGTCCACTGTGACTTTCCGTCCTCCTGATCTGCTGCCGGCAATTCTAGCACGTGGCTGGCTTTGTGCTCACACGCTGCAGAAGGGAGGCTTGTTTGCTCATTCCTGACATTCTGTCCAGGCATGGTGCCAGGGTTGGGGGCTGGAGGCATGCCAGGCCATTCCTCTTCATTATCAGACTCTGACTCAGATAGCAGGAGATGGGAAGGGCCCAGCTGCGGAGAGGAGGGCGGGCGAGGCACAACAGAACCTTCTGAAACCCACCTCTTGCAGCACGTATAGCTTACGCGCAAAATTGGAAGAAGGAGAACTCATCAACAGACGAAGGTTTAATTAAGACAATCCTAGAATGCGCAGAGATGGATAAACTCACAAAAGAAGTCAAAGAGGATACAGAATATTCTAAGGTCTGGTGTCGATGGTATGAATGGTTGGAAAATAGGAAAGATACTGAAAATTGAACAACGGGGTAAAATGTAGATGAAATAAAGGAAGATCGATAATATAAAAGTCAAATAAGATAGAAATTAAAACATGTATAAGTAGTAAGAAAGGACCGCTTTGAATAGCTGATAAGAAATAGTGATATGTATATAAATGTATATAATAGTGATTGTATATAAAGGGATGCGGTGGCTCGGGCTAGGACGTTGAGCTTGTCGATCGAAAGGTCTAAAATCTCAGCCTTTTTGAAAGACACTACACAAGAAAAATATCTAACTGAACGGAAAAAATGGATTGAATATACGCAAAATAGATATCAGATTAAGAGATATCAGATTGCTTTTGAATGATTAGGATGTATTTCTCTTTGATTTGTATGGGGGAAGTTAGGATTTGAGAAGAAGGGGAGGATTATAATTTGTGTTAGGGAAAATTTAGCGAATGATTGTTTTTTCTTTTGAACTATACCTTGTGTTTGTTCTGGGAAGTCGAGGGGGGAGGGGGGTGGTTTTGGAGGGAGGGGGGAGGAGATGGAGTGGGGGGGGGAAAGGGGTGTGAAAATTTTTGTAAAAACTTTTTCAATAAAAAAATATATGTATAAGTAGTGATTGTATATAAAGGGACGTGGTGGCTCAGGGGCTAGGACGTTGAGCTTATCGATCGAAAGGTCGGCAGATCAGCGGTTCGAATCCCTAGTGCTGCCATGTAATGGGGTGAGCTCCCGTTACTTGTCCCAGCTTTTGGCAACCTAGCAGTTTCGAAAGCATGTAAAAATGCAAGTAGAAAAAATAGGGACCCCCTTTGGTGGGAAGGTAACAGTGTTCTATGCGCCTTTGGTGTTGAGTCATGCCGGCCACATGACCACGCAGATGTCTTCGGACAGTGCTGGCTCTTCGGCTTTGAAATGGAGATGAGCACTGCCCCCTAGAGTCGGCAACGGCTAGCACATATGTGCGAGGGGAGCCTTTACCTTTACCTTTATATAAATGTTGTATGTTTGCCTTGTGTCTTAATGTATTCAAAATACAAAACTTTTTTAAAAACAAAACAGAAGCATCCTGCTTGAACGATGGCCACAGAGGACTAGACAGGCCCCAGTCTAATAGCTGTGAAGATGTGGCATTGAGATGGTGATAAGCCAGTGAAATATCAGCACAGGTAGTCAAGGGATGACCGCAATTGAGCCCAAAATGTATGTTGCTAAGTGTAAATGTCCAAGGAACACCCCCAGCGAAATAAAGCTCTGAGGCTTGAGGTTCCTCAAAGTTCCAATTTATTAGAGATGTCATGTTGGCACAGCTGGGAAAACCCAAAACTGAAAGCTTCCAGGTTTTCCACACCCAGTTGATAGTTCACAGCCCTGCCCGACACCCACAGGTTCATCACATTGTCCAATCAACTCTTCACACTCAATTGGATACAATCTTCAGGCAGTCTCCGTCAGACACAGGCAAAAGTCCTTGAATATGAAATGTTGTTATGACTAACTTTCTACTGCTCCAACAACAACCCCCTCCCAACTTCCCCAGCTAAAATATGTGGCAGTTAAGAAGCAAAAGAGAAAATTGCCTTCCAAAACTGACAGTAACGTTTGTGAAGTGAGTTTTATGCCCCGTTTTACGACTTTTCTTGCCAGGGTTGTTAAACTGAATCGTTGCGTTTGTTAAGTTAGTCAGATGGTTGTTCAGTGAATCTGGACGTCAGAGAAAAAACTGGAAAGCCCCGGTGCTTCCTTGGGGCAACCATGATCTGGGATGACTGGGAATCTCCACAGACATATGTCCTCTCTTCCTTTTTTCCCCGCATCAGTGGAGAGGCAGCGTTCAAGGCCATGACCGAATCCCTCGGATGGGCCCGCCGTCCCATGTTGCAACGCATCCACATGATTCGGCGTGACTTGCCCATCACCCTCATCTACGGAGCCAACTCCTGGATCGATACCAGCACTGGGGAGAAGGTCAGGTACCTACGGCCAGGATGCTACGTTAATGACATGGTAAGACCTTGGCCCAGAGAATGGGGCTTCTATAAACATGGACATCAGGCATAAAATTCATTGTGTCCCACCTTTTCCCTCTCTCTCCCACTCCCTCCCTCTCTCCTTCTTTCTCTCCCTCTCCCTCCCTCCCTCTGTTTCCCTCTCTCCCTCCCCCTCTCTCCCTCCCTCCCTCCCTCCCTCCCCCTCTCCCTCCCTCTTGTTCCCTCCCCTGCCCTCCCTGTCTTTCCCTCTCTCCCTCCCTTCTTCTTCCTCTCTCTCTCTCCCTCCCTTTTTCCCTCCCTCTCTCTCTCCCTCCCCATTCCTCCTCTCTCTTTCCTCTCTCCCTCCCTCTCCCTCCCTTCCTCTCTCCTCCTCCCTCCCTCCTTCCTCTCCCTTCCTTCCTCTCCTCCCTCCTTCTTCTCTTCCTCCCTTTCTCCCTCCCTCTCTCTCTCTCTCCCATTCCCTCCCTTTCTCTCCTCTCTCTTGCTCCCTACCCCTCCCTCCCTATCTTTCCTCTCTCCTCCCCTTCCTTCCTCTCCCTCCTCCCTGTCTCTTCCTCCCTCCTTCTTTCTCTCTCCTCTCTCTCTTTCCTCTCTCTCTCTCTCCTCCCTCTTCCCTCTCTCCCTCCCTTCCTCTCTTCCTTTTTTCCCCGCATCAGTGGAGAGGCAGCGTTCAAGGCCATGACCGAATCCCTCGGATGGGCCCGCCGTCCCATGTTGCAACGCATCCACATGATTCGGCGTGACTTGCCCATCACCCTCATCTACGGAGCCAACTCCTGGATCGATACCAGCACTGGGGAGAAGGTCAGGTACCTACGGCCAGGATGCTACGTTAATGACATGGTAAGACCTTGGCCCAGAGAATGGGGCTTCTATAAACATGGACATCAGGCATAAAATTCATTGTGTCCCACCTTTTCCCTCTCTCTCCCACTCCCTCCCTCTCTCCTTCTTTCTCTCCCTCTCCCTCCCTCCCTCTGTTTCCCTCTCTCCCTCCCCCTCCCTCCCTCCCTCCCTCCCTCCCCCTCTCCCTCCCTCTTGTTCCCTCCCTGCCCTCCTGTCTTTCCCTCTCTCCTCCTTCTTCTTCCTCTCTCTCTCCTCCCTTTTCCTCCCCTCTCTCTCTCCCTCCCCATTCCTCCTCCCACTTTCCCTCTCACCCTCCCTCTTTCTCTTGCTCCTCCCCTTCCTCTCTTTCCTCTCTCCTTCCTTCCTCTCCTCCCTCCTTCTTCTCTTCCTCCCTTTCTCCCTCCTCTCTCTCTCTCCCATTCCTCCCTTTCTCTCCTCTCTCTTGCTCCCTACCCCTCCCTCCCTATCTTTCCCTCTCTCTCTCTCCCTTCCTTCCTCTCCTCCTCCCTGTCTCTTCCTCCCTCCTTCTCTCTCTCCCCTCTCTCTTTCCCTCTCTCTCTCTCCCTCCCTCCCTCTTCCCTCTCTCCCTCCCTTCCTCTCTCTCCCTTTTCCTCCCACTCCCTCTCTTTCTCCCCCTCCCTTCCTCTCTCTCCCTCCCCATTCCTCCCTCTCTCTCCCTCCGTCCCCTCCCTCTCCGTCCCTCTCTCACCTGGACTTTTCTTGTTTTTCTTGTTTCACTCCTCTTCCAAGAAGCTTCTCAGCTCTGACTGGATGGTGGGGAACGGAAGGATTTATATTCCTAGCTAGGAATATAAATCCTTCCGTTCCCCACCATCCAGTCAGCCAGAGCTGAAGAAGCTTCTTGGATGAGGAGCGAAACATCTTCAGAGGGAAAAAAAAACCAAGAAAAGTCCAGTTGGTTCCTGGGAAAAACAAAACAAAACACACACCTTTGGCGTTTCTATCGAAATGCGACGGGAACGGGCCATATGTTAAATAACATCTATCCCCAGCTGAGCATCATTGGCTGTTCCTCTTTCGTCCTGCTCCTCTCCAGGCCATCCCCGGAGCCTCCCACCACGTCTACGCTGACCAACCCCGGGCCTTCAACACCGCGGTGGAACAAATCTGCGACTCCGTGGACTGACCCGCCCCGAACCAGAGTGAAAAACTAGCTCTTAAATCCTGCCACCTTATCGCTCAGCGGCGGGGAGACGCAGAAGGCGCACGCCGCTTCCCGTGCCCTCGGGGAGCCGAAACTGAAATCCCTGTGGATCTCTGACTGTGGATGGATCTCCAGGGATCTCTGCTGTCCAGCCTGCACTCCCCTCCCTCCCTTTCTCCCTTTCAATCCCTTGGAATCATCTTTCTACTTAAAGGTTGCAGATCGCCTGTTTTGGGTTAATCCAAGCCTGACCGTTCTATTTATTTTCTCTCTCTCTCCTGCTAATGTTTTGGTCTTGGTTTTGATTTACGCCACATCCTCGCGTTTCGACGCTGGTTCCTCGGGTCGTTGGTTCCGACGACAGTCCCCGCTCCCAATTTTATTCCTCCTCCTCCTCCTCATTCTCCTTCATCCTACCCGTGGTCCCTCCTTAACTTTGTGTATTTTAAAGGCGAACTTATGTTTGGATTCTGCCGGTAAAAAGCTATTTTGAATCTCTATGACTTCCTTGCTAGATGATCCTAGATACTTGGTGCCTTTGGGGATAAACTTGTTAGTTGCAGAATTTATCTATATATATTTTTTTTCTGAAAAAGAGATTCTATTAATTCAACGTGGCCGAGACGTCTCTGTCAATGAAGCTTCAGGCAATGCACAAAACTCTTTTATAGATGACCCTCAGAACCACTAGGGGGAGCTTCAGAGCCTCCCCTGAGTGATTGCTGGAAATGGAGGACGATGTGCTCTAAGTATGAGGAGATGTCCTTAAATCAGATATATTTCGGAGAGACGATGAGAGAGAGACTGAGATCCTTTTACTGTCATGTCTGCATCTGACCTCTTTCTCCTGCATGATGTGGCCGTACCTATTTCCCACGTTATACTCCGTAACCTAAAAATCTTGGGCCCAAACTTAAATCCAAGAAGCGGCCAAGCAATTCTCTTTGGAACGTGCAAACTGGGTAGAATTTAAGTGGCTTTGAATTCGGGAGCATTTAGTTGGAGGCACCAAATACTCATTTTTGTCTTTTGAGTTTCTCCAGTTCTTCAGGACTTGTTTTGCGCTCGGTAAAGAACGTATCTTGAGGCCAGCTCGTTCCCAAAATAATTGAGAAAACCTGAGCTCCATCTGACACCCCCCCCCCCCCAAGTTCATGAGATACTTCTCTTCTCCATATGACACATAGTTCTATTTCCTTGGAAGTGTGAATCACATCCAAGCTTGATAAGAGAGCTTTTTCAGGACGGGGTGTGTAATACCGTTGAAAAACAGGCGTGAATATGACCAACGGTCTGGAACCGAAGCTTATTGAATCCAGAAGGGATGGTTCATGTTTCAAAGATGGGGATGGAGATAAAAGGAAATCCTCACTTTTAGAACCTCGAGATGATGAGCCGTGGCTTCAAGATGGATCTGCAGGCCCTTCCAAAACTAGGGGAGAACCTGGCTCGGAAAATGATTTAAGGATCCTGCTCCAAATAGAAGATATTTAAGAGTTAGCCCCGTACTTAGGCCCTGTATTTGACCCTCGACCTTGTTTGCACATTCGTGATGCTAAAAGTATCTTAACGTGAGGAACATCTGGGTCTGGGTTTGGAACAGAGGTGGGCTTCACTTATCTTTAACCACCGGTTCGCCACAAACGCACACCATCCGTGCATGCGCCCAGCCTTCTGGACATGCACTTTGCTTGAGCGAGCGCCTTCCGCGCATACGCCCGGCCTCAAAAACCTGCCTAAATAGGACAGCACAGCGCCAGGGCAGGTGGGTGGGTGGGCCCACCCGCGATCGCCACTACCGGTTCTCCCGAACCGGCTGAATATCAACCACTGGTTTGGAAGTTGAATGGGGTCAAGGCTAAGTTGCACTTGAACGAGGAAACCATCAGGGAATGTTAAGGATAAAAACAGGGCAATAGATTGATGAGAAGTTTGACTTGAAGGCTTCACCTGAAACTGTTGTTCTAGTTATATTTGCTGTATTTGAATCCCGTTACCAAAGCATGAGCATTTTTGGCCCAAATCATCCATGTGGGACAATCCAGCTTTAGGAAACGGTGGATCTTGCAGTTTAACAGAAGTAAAAATAATCTGGGGACAGATGTGGGACAGAGATGCTGGTCAGAATCTGATCTGCTGTGGTCCCTGGATGCTTCCAAGAAGACGAGACGCCCATACCTCTCATGAAATCCAACCCACCTCCTCAAACTAGCTGCTCTTTCCTAAAACAGGGCTGGATGTCCCTAGCGCATGGGTGTCGGACTCTTTAACACCAACATGGAGGCTTGGCCAAGAAGGAAAAGATCACCCTACAGTTGGGGACAAAGAAAAGCTTTCTTTTCCAACTTGTTTCGCTTCTCTTTTGCGTTTCTCTTAAATTTGTCTGTTGGAACCCGTCCCCTGCCGTATGAGGTTTTAATGGAGGTAGGAGTCCAGGGAATTCTTGGAGCTGTGGTTATTCGATTGGCTTCCGGAGCACTATTAACACAATTTCTAATATTGGGTGTAGGAGACAGTCTGTACTGCACCTGACTGATTTCCCAGCAGTGCCATCTATGGAATTACCCTTTCTTTGTACTAATTTTGTATGTTTATTAAAATAAAACGATTGCTTGAAAACACTCAGAGAATTTCTATTCTATTGGCATCTTTCAGTCTCGAAAGACTATGGGTATCATGCTCTGGAAACAGCACGTATGTCGTGTCCCACCCCCACTCTGATGAACGAGTCAAGGAAGTCTGTAACAAACTTGGTGTTGTGCCTCGTCCTCCCTCCTCTCCTCAGCCGGGCCCCTCCTGCCTACACCCGGGCCTGTTATCAGACTTGGAGTCTGATAATGAAGATGAACGGCCTGTCATGCCTCCAGCCACTGGCCCTGGCCCCATGCCCGGACAGGATGTCAGGAATGAACAAACAAACCTCACTCCTACAGCGTGTGAGCAGGGAGCCAGTGCTAGAATTACCACAGCAGATCCAGCTGAAGAGAATTCACAGTGGGAGGATCCTCGCTTCCGGAGATCTGAGAGGCGATGCCAGCAGAAGGAAGGGAGGGGCAGGCCTGGATAAATGCTGAGTCATGGAGCCACACCCCACAGCCTATATAAAGGACCTGCTTGTGGCATTCCAACCTTGAGTCAAGCAAAGTCTCATTTAGTTTGCTGAAGTCACAACTTTGACTCCTGCCTGCCCTGAAAAACCTGGAAGGAATTTGGCAAAGCTGCAGAGGCTTCATGGCCACGCTTGACACAGACTTCCTAGACCCGGTCGTTGGAGGGGGAGGGGGACACGACACTTGGCAACGAAGCCTCTGCAGTTTGCCAAGTTCCTTCGAGGTTTATCAGGGCAGGCAGGCAGCAAACTAGATAAGACTTTGCTTGACTCAAGGTTGAAATGCCAAAAGCAGGTCCTTTATATAGGATGTGGGGTGTGGCTCCATGACTCAGCATTTATCCAGGCCTGCCCCTCCCTCCCTTCTGCTGGCATCGCCTCTCAGAACTCCAGAAGCGAGGGTCCACCCACACTGAATTGTCTTCAGCTGGATCTGCTGTCAGCGTCTGGGAAAGGGAGGGGTCAGAGGGAGTAGGCCCAAGCAATTCCACCACTTGGCTGGCTTCCTGCTCTGAAGGCTGAGCCAAAGGAACACACGCTGTATGAGTGAGATTTATTGGGCTACTCCTTTCACTCCTGGAATCCTCCCCGGGCATGGGGCCAGGGCCGGGGGCTGGAGGCATGACAGGCCATTCATCTTTATCAGACTCGGAGTCTGATAAAGGGCCCAGTTGGAGACGGGAAGGGCCTGGCTGAGGAGAGGAGGGAGGACGAGTTACAACAATGTAGTGTGGCTAAAAAGGCCAATTTGAGAGTGGCAATCCATTCCACACTGAGGGCAGATACATTCTGTCCCCTGCCCAGCCCATGTGGATATGTGTAGAAGCAAAAAAAAAAAATATTGGACAAAAATACACACATGGCTGGAAAAGATGATAAAACAGCACATTGATTTGAAGCCAGAAATATGTTTGTTGGGGATTATACCTGAAACTTATAGTAAAGAGAACCACATACTTTATTATTCATGTATTAATTGCAGCTAGAATTGTATTTGCACAAAATTAGAAAAGTGAAGAGATCCCTACTGATAAAGACTATTGCTATTACTATTGGCATCCTTCAGTCTCAAAAGACGATGGTATCGTGCTCTGGAAACAGCATCTAGTGTAGCTAAAAAAGGCCAATTCGAGAGTGGCAATCCCTCCCACACTGAGGGCAGATACATTCTGTCACCTGTCCAGCCCCCAGATTTCGCTGGTTCCAGGACTGCCTCTTTGCCTCAGCCTGCTGAACAAATGTCTCTTCGAATTGGAGAAGGCCATGCGGCGTCTTTAGCCTCTAAGGTTTCCCAGTTATTAATGTCCATTCCAAGGGCCTTTAGGTTCCTCTTACTGTTGTGTCTCATCCGATCTCACCACAGCCGGGGCCTTCTTATCTGCTTCCGAACACGGAGGAATGTCCTAGTATGCCTCCCGGCCCCAGCCCTGGCTCCATGCCCAGACAGGCTGAAGAGGAGGAAGTATCTCCAGCCCCCAGCTCTGGCTCCATGCCCAGGCAAACGGAGCAACTAGACCCCTCCCCCTCCTCCACAGCATGTGAGCCTGAGGGAGGTCAATTGCCAACAGCTACAGACTGGAGTGACCCTCGCGTCAGAAGACCTGATAGACGGAGGCAACAGAAGGAAGGGAGGGGCAGGCCTGGATAAGTGCTGAGTCATGGAGCCACACCCCATGGCCTATATAAAGGATCTGCTTTCTGGCATTCTCTGAGTCAGGCAAAGTCTAAACATATCTTGCTGAAGTCACTTTCTGGTCTCCTGCCTGCCCTGAGGACTTTGCTAGGACTTTGGCAGAGCTGCAGAGGCACACCTGATTCGGATTTCCCTGATCCGGCCGTCAGCGGAGGAGTGGGACACGACACTTACAGATATCCTTATATCGCAGCTGTGGTCTCCTTCTGAAGCGATTTCCCTGCACTAATTCTCCATACAGGAGATCTTTCGGAATCCAACCATCAGCCATTCTCACGACACGCCCAAGCCAGTGTAGACGTCACTGTTTCAGTAGCGTATACATGCTAAAAATTCCAGCACGTTCCAAGACTGCGCTATTTGGAACTTTGTCCTGCCAGGTGATGCCAAAAATACGTCGGAGACAGCGCATATGAAAGATGTTCAACTTTCTCTCCTGCCATGCGTAAAGGGTCCAAGACTCGGGGAATAGTCTGTGTCTTTGTAAAGTGGGGTGTGCTGTCTACTCTGCTTTGAGTATGATGTCCCATTCTTCGGATTTAGTGTTTTCTCAGAGGTGAGTTTCATGTAATTTTACCAGCCGTTCACCGCACACCAAAAAATGTGAGTGAGTGCGCGCATACGCTCGCGTCGCTCTCGCGCATGCCTTTCACACATGTATACACTTTGTTTGCAGACATGGCTTGCATGCGTGCGCGCAGCTTAAAAAATGTGGGTAAATGGGATGGCACAGCGCCGGGGCGGGCCACTACCGGTTCGTGTGAACCGGTCCAAACCGACTGAATGCCACCATTGTTTCTCAACTTTAATAGCTTTAAGATGTACAAAAATAACAAGACTTTGAAGGGACCAAACTCAGACTTAGGCGCTGCTGTAGCTTTAAGAAGAAAACATTTTCTCATTTCCCTTTATGTTATTAATTTCTGGCCATCTTTGGTTCTATAAAAGAACTGTTTTATTTCCATATTTTCTTTCTTCTTGTTCCTCCCCCCTTGAATTTCCTTCCCTGATTTTCCATGGTTATTCCAAATTACCTTTACTATGACTGGATCTTTCTCCCATCAATGAAAAGATCAAATCTCTTGGATTGAGCTGAACATGTCTGAACATGTTTGAAAGTCAGAACAGAAAATAAGAGTTGGAAGGGGCCTTGGAGGTCTTCTAGTCCAACCCCCTGCTCAGGCAGGAAGCCCCATACCAGTGTTGGCGAACCTATGGCATGTGTGCTAGAAGTGGCATGTGAAACCGTCCCGTGCCGAATGTGCGGCCTCGCCAGCTCCTCGTGTTCTTGCACTCAAACGCGCGCTGGCCAGCTGGCCGTCACATGCGCGGTGCCGGCAGACTGGAAGTGCGATCCATCGCGCTTGCGTGAACCGGCACCTGGTCTTCCGGGTTGGCATCTCACACATGCGCGATGGATCACTGCACTTCCAGGGTCGCCAGCATCGCGCATATGACGGCCAGCCGGCTGGTGTACATTTGAGTGTAAGAACGTGACAGGAGTTACGCGCATTCGGCACGGGACGGTTTTGTGGACCACTTCCAGCACGCGGGCCAGTACGCGAGAACGTGGAAGGTTCGCCAACACTGCCTTATACCGTTTCAGACAAGTGGTTGTCCAGTCTCTTCTTAAAAACCTCCTGTGATGCAGCACCCACAACTTCTGAAGGCAAGATGTTCCACTGGTTAACCAGTTTCACTATAAATAAGTTAGGAGACGTGGTGGCTCAGGGGCTAGGAGGTTGAGTTTGTCGATCGAAAGGTCGGCAGCTCAGAAGTTCGAATCCCTAATGCTGCCGTGTAACAGGGTGAGCTCCCATTACTTGTCCCAGCTTCTGCCAACCTAGCAGTTTCGAAAGCACGTAAAAATGCAAGTAGAAAAAATAGAGACCACCTTGATGGGAAGGTAACAGCGTTCCGTACGCCTTTATTTATTTATTTTTTATTTATTTATTTATTATTCATATTTGTATACCGCCCTATCTCCCGAAGGACTCAGGGCGGTTCACAGGCATATAAAACATTTATATACAAATTAAAATAATCATTAAAAAACTTATTCTAATGCCCAATTATTAAAAATAGAAATATAAATATTAAAACCAATTTAAAACCCCTAAAATTTAAAATCTAAGCCAGTCCTGCACAGATGAATAGATGTGTCTTGAGCTCGCGACGGAAGGTTCGGAGGTCCGGAAGTTGACGGAGTCCTGGGGGGAGTTCGTTCCAGAGGGTGGGAGCCCCCACAGAGAAGGCCCTTTCCCTGGGCGTCGCCAGACGACAGTGCCTAGCTGACGGCACCCTGAGGAGTCCCTCTCTTTGAGAGCGCACGGGTCGGTGAGAGGTATTCGGTAGCAGTAGGCGGTCCCGTAAGTAACCCGGCCCTATGCCATGGAGCCTTTGGCGTTGAGTCATGCCAACCACATGATCATGGAGATGTCTTCGGACAGCGCTGGCTCTTCGGCTTTGAAACAGAGATGAGCACCGCCCCCTAGAGTCGGCAATGACTAGCACGTATATGCGAGGGGAACCTTTACCTTTTACCTTTATAAATAAGTTTCTCCTTAGTTCTAGGTTGCTTCTCTTCTTGATTAGTTTCCATCCGTTGTTTCTTGTCTTGCCTTCTGATGCTTTGGCAAACAAGTTGGATCCTCTTTTTTTTGGGCGACAGCCTCCCAAATATTGGAAAACTCTTATTATATCATCCCAATGTCAGCGCTGCAAGTAACGCACCCATAATAAAGCAGAACTCTGAGGCAGGCAAATTCCTCAAAAGAACAATTTAATGGATACATCATATTGGCACAACCGGTGAAAGCCGACTCTGAAAGTTCCTGTGGCTTTCACCTAATTAAAAAGTAAAAGTTTCCCCTTTCCCCCCAAGTCACTGGTCACGTTGTCCAATCCAGTTGCTGGCCGGTTGCTTGGTTACTTCACTCCTCTGGCCAGCCACCTATCAGAGCGTCCTTGGTTCCCACAAGAAAGCATATTTTTGTGTTGGCTACAAAACCCCAAAGGGGATGCTGTGGCTCAGTGGCTAAGATGCTGAGCTTGTCGATCGAAAGGTCAGCAGTTCAGGGGTTCGAATCCCTAGTGCTGCGTAATGGGGTGAGCTCCCGTTACTTGTCCCAACTTCTGCCAACCTAGCAGTTTGAAAGCACGGGAAAAAAAAATGGAAGTAGAAAAAATAGGGACCACCTTTGGTGGGAAGGGAACAGCGTTCCGTGCGCCTTTGGCATTGAGTCATGCCGGCCACATGACCATGGAGACATCTTCAGACAGCGCTGGCTCTTCATCTTTGAAACGGAGATGAGCACCGCCCCCTAGAGTCGGGAATGACTAGCACATATGTGTGAGGGGAACCTTTACCTTTTAGACATACCCAATTCCTGCAACCGTTCTTCATATGTTTCAGCCTCTAGTTCCCTAATCATCTTTGTTGCTCTTCTCTGCACTTTTTCTGGAATCTCAACATGCGTGTCTAATTGGGGAATTCTGAAATCCACATATCTCTAAATTGTCAAAGTTGGGAAACATTTCTCAAGCGGATCCAGCTAGAATATAAAAGTACCCACTCTGAAGGTTTTATAACCTTGCTCTCTATTGTTTTGACCTTTCTACACATTTCTAATTCATGACTGCCACCCAGCGTCCAGCTTCTGAAACGACAAATCTTTAAATCTTGGAGATTGATGCACAGCAAAGGTGTTTAAGATGTTGGATCAGGATGATTCTAGTTAAAATTCCCCCTCAGCTTCAGAAGCTCAGGCCAAGCATTCTTCATCCTGCCTACCTCACAGGGTTGTTGTGTAACAAAATGAGGAAGGAACACTAGGTATATTGTCTTGAGGTAAAGGTAAAGGTTCCCCTCGCACATAAGTGCTAGTCATTCCTGACTCTAAGGGCCCGTGCTTATCTCCATTTCAAAGCTGAAGAGCCAGCGCTGTCCAAAAACCTGACTGTGGTCATGTGGCCGGCATGACTCAACTCCAAAGGTGCACGGAACTCTGTTACTTCCCACCAAAAGTGGTCCCTATTTTTCTACTTGCATTTTTTACGTGCTTTTGAACTGCTAGGTTGGCAGAAGTTGAGACAAATAACGGGAGCTCACCCTGTTATGCAGCACTAGGGATTCGAACTGCTGAGCTGCCAACCTTTCGATCGACAAGCTCAGTGTCTTACCCACTAAGCCACCGCATCCCTGTATATTGTCTTGAACCTTTGGTTAAAAAGCTGAAATAAAAATCAAAACGGTGGTTGTGTGTTTTTCTGACCCAGCCTTCCCAGAAGCAAGAAACAGACTCCCCTTCAAAGAACGCCCCCCCCCTTTATTTACATGTTGGGAATTAACTGCATTCGCCAACAGAAAGTCCAGGTGGACAGTCCTGCAAGACGTTAACGGAAACAATAATCCTTATCAGCTTGTTATGATAAATGCAAGGCTGTGAGCTCCCAGCCAGGAGGCTGCAAATTAATTCAGTTCAAGCAGAGAAATAGACAAACCTCCGTTCTGGCAAAGCGGTCTTTGTCGCATGAAACACACAAGGGGCAAACTTTCCGGAAATGTGAACGGTTGTCTGCGACAAAAACCACTCCCCTTTCCTCCTATTTATTCCTCAGCTTCCAGAACTGGCCCAAGTTCTTCCCCAACCTCCTCATCGTCCAAGTCTGCTGCCAGGTCTGCTGGCAGGTGGCAGACCACAACAGTGTGGGTCAGTGGTGGGATTCAGCTGGTTCAGGCCTGTTGTGACCCAGGCCCAAGTAGGTAGTAATAAACTTAGTCTGTGGAAAAATAAACTTTATTGGAACAGCTGAGAATTACTTCATTCCCAGCATCGTTCAACTCAAAGTAAAACAAATGCCCCCCAACACAAATTCCTCAGTTATCTCACAAACCTTAGTCCAATTAGGCAAACTGCCAAAGGCCCTTCCTGGCAACAGAAGCCACAAAAACAAAAATGTACATGAAGCACAGGACGAAACAGAAGATGCAGCTACGTTGTTTTCCGGCAAAGCTGAAACACCGATGCTGGTCTGTTTCTAGCAGAGCAGAAGGCCAAAGGCCGGATGAAAACCATCAGGCAAGGGAGAAGGCCGGTAGCTGATTACAACCAGGAGTTCAGTGATTTAGTTCCCTTGATGAGAGGATGGTCAGAGGTGACCCTGGTCGACATTTACAAAGATGGTCTGAATGGAGATCTCTATGAACTGTTCCGGGCACGAGCCTCTCCAACCACACTGTACGGCTGGTACACCCTGGCAGCGGAGATGGAAATCGAACTGGTGAAAGACCGTGGCAGAAGACACGATTGTATAGTGATTGTATATAAAGGGACGCGGCGGCTCAGTGGCTAAGATGCTGAGCTTGTCGATCGAAAGGTCGGCAGTTCAGCGGTTCGAATCCCTAGTCCCATGTAACGGGGTGAGCTCCCGTTACTTGTCTCAGCTTCTGCCAACCTAGCAGTTCGAAAACACGTAAAACATGCAAGTAGAAAAATAGGGACCATAGGCGGGAAAGAAACAGCGTTTCCGTGCTCCTTTGGCGTTTAGTCATGCCAGCTACATGATCATGGAGACATCTTCGGACAGCGCTGGCTTTTCGGCTTTGAAACGGAGATGAGCACCGCCCCATCTATAGAGTCGGGAACGACTGGCACATAAGTGCGAGGGGAACCTTTACTTTTACCTTTACCAAAAGTTACAAAACTTTTGAGGTAGACTGCTGAGGCTGCCTGAGGCTCCATCTCCCCACAACGTCCACAATGTATCGCCGAGGTGCCCTTTCCCACACCCCTATTGCTAAACCGCAATTTGTGGGATGTTAGAAGTGAAAGGATCCAGAGCCCCGGATCACGCAATGTCACTGAATGAGCTTCATTGTGATCCACAATGAAATTCAAATGACAGGAAATCTAGTTTGTAGCTTGACTTCTCCCCATCCCACCCAACTCCGTGTCGGGGAAGGCGGGGGTGTCCCAGCAAATGAAGACATCAAGTTGGTGGGTGGGTTTCCCCTTCATCTTATTCCTCCCCCACTTTTTTTTTTCATTATGAGGTCAGACTGAGGGGGGTTGAAGGCCATCTCAAAGGCAGGACCAGCTGAAGTTTCCCCTGTTACTCCAGGAAAAGCCCAGCAGCCTTGGCCCAGGCGGCCCGAGGGCTGATGGGGAGCGTTCCTTCCCAAGTGGGGCTCAGCCAGGCTGCCTCCTGCACCCCCAGAAGGCAAGAGAAACACCCCGAAGTGTTGGACTGCTGTTGGCCAAGGATCTGTTGCATTGTAAGTGGCGGGGAGAGGCGAACGAGACCAGTCTCCCAATTCTAGGCGAAACTGTTTTGTTGTTTTCAGAAGAGGTTGATCTGCGGAACTCACTGCCCCAAGATTAGGGGGAGAGATGAATTACAGGTCCCTTTTATCTTTTATGAATTCTGATACTTTATTTCAGGGGTGAAATGCTCCCGATTCGGTCCGGATCGCCCAATCTGGTAGCGATGGCGGGTGATTTGGAGAACCGGTAGCAAAAAATCCCTGCCCCCCCCCCGCCCATGCCCAGCTGAGTCACGCGATTGTCAGGGCCTTTTTTTTTTTTTTTTTACTTTTAAAAGCATTTTTTAAACAATCTTTTCAGTGGAAAAGGTTGTAAAAAATGCTTTTATAAAACAAGGCTCTGATGATCCCAGCTGAGGTGCGTGATCTATTTTTAAAAGGTAAAAAAGCTGAAGCCTACTAGGAAAAAAATGAGGGGTGTAGGTAAAAAACTGGGATGGGAGTGGGAAGAGAGAGAGAGAGAAAGAAAGAAAAAAAAAGAAAGAAAGGAAGGAAGGAAGGAAGGAAGGAAAGAAAGAAAGAAAGAAAGAAAGAAGAAAGAAAGAAAGAAAGAAAGAAAGAAAGAAAGAAAGAAAGAAAGAAAGAAAGAAAGAAAGAAAGAAAAGAGGGTGGGAGGGAAAAGGAGAAGGAGGAAGGACTACAAACCTGGCACTAGCGGCAGCTTCAGAGGATAATCCAGGGCTGGAAGGGACCTTGAGGTCATCTAGGCCAACCCTGCTCCAGCAGGACGTTGTTAATGAGTTTCTGGGTTTTGATCTCCCCAGTCACATAGCCACGCCCACCCAGTCACATGACACCCACCACCAAGCCACGCCCACAGAACCGGTAGGAAAGAAATTTAGATTTCGCCATGGCGTTACTTGTTTCTTTGTATTTCTTTATTATTATTTTTTTTACAAATAACTCAAGGTGGCGACCACAGCCAATGCACATTCTCCCTCCTGTTTTCTCCACGACAACAACAACCCTGTGAGGTGGGTTTGGCTGAGAGAGGGACAGGCCCAAAATCACCCTGCTGGCTTTCGTAGCTAAGTTAGGACTTGAACTCACAGCCTCCTGCTTTCTAGCCGGGTGTCCTAATTGGTAGACCAAACTGGCTCTTATAAACTCAACTTTGGTACTGCTGTAGTTTTAAGAAGAAAGCCTTTCCTCGTTTCCCTTTATTTTACTTGTTTCTGGGCATCTTGGGTTCTGTAAAAGGAGCACTTTGCTTCCTTATTTTCTTCCTTCTTATTCATCCCTCCCTCCCCCCTTGAATTTTCCTCCTGGCTTTTCCATGGTTATTCCATACCTTTACTATGACTGGATCTTTCTCCCACCAATGAATAGATCAAATCTCTTGGATGGAGTCGAACGTGTTGTTCGAACACGGTTGAAACGGGGGTGGGATTCAGAAATTTTAGCAAGTAGTTCTCTGCCCGGTTGCTGGGTGGGCGTGGCCATGGTGGGTGTGGCCTATTTGGCCTCCTGCACCACCGGGGGGGGGCGTTTTCACCCTCCCCAGACTCTGCAGGTTTTCCTTGAGCCTCCGGGGGGTGGAGCAAAAACGGCCTCCCCTGGGCTCTGGAGGCCCTCCAGAGGCTGGAAATGGGCATGTTTTCAGATTTCCGGTACTTCTGGTATGCCCCTTTTCCTTCCTCCTCAGGCTTCAGAGGCTTTCTTCGAGTCTCCGGGAGGGCAAAAACTGCCTCTCCCAGGCTCTGGAGGCCCTCCGGAGGCCCAAAACAAGGCCCATTTCTGGACTTCCAGAACTTACAATAGACCCACTTTTCATCCTCCCAGAGCCTAACACAATCCTAAATTGCATCAACAGAGGGATAAAATCAAGATCAAGTGAGATACTAATATCACTCTATAAAGCCCTAGTAAGACAACCCCTAGAGTCCTGCATCCAACACTATAAAAAAGATGTTGAGACTCTAGAAAGAGTGCAGAGAAGAGCAACCAGGATGATGAGGAGACTGGAGGCTAAAACATATGATGAACGGTTGCTGGAACTGGGCATGGCTAGTCTAGTGAAGAGAAGGACCAGTGGAGACATGATAACAGTGTTCAGATATCTCAGGAGCTGCCACAAAGGAGAGGGAGTCAAGCTATTCTCCAAAGCACCTGAGGGCAGGACAAGAAGCAATGAGTGGAAACTAATCAAGGAGAGAAGCAACTTAAAACTGAGGAGAAATTTCCTAACAGAACAAGTAATCAGTGGGACAACTTGCCTCCAGAAGTTGTAAATGCTGCAACACTGGACGTTTTAAAGAAAAGATTAGCTAATAATTTGTCTGAAGTGGTGTAGAGTTTCTTGCCTAAGCAGGGGGTTGGACTAGATGACCTCCAATGTCCCTTCCAACTCTGTTATTCTATTCCATTCCATTCCATTCCATTCCATTCTACTCTATTCTATTCCTTCTAAAATTTCTAAGGGCTCTAGCAGGAGACCCTATATCATTTCAGACAAGTTGCTGTCCAGTCTTTTCTTTAAAAATTTCCAGTGATGAAGTACCTTCAATTTTGGGATTCAAGCTGTTCCAGTGGTTAATTGTCTTAATGGTTAGGAAGTTTCTCCTTAATTCCAGGTTGCTTCTCTCCTTGATTAGTTTCCATCTGTTGTTTCTTGTCTTGCCTTCTCGTGCTTTGGGAAACAGGTTTACCCTCTCTTCTTTTTGACAGCCCCTCTAATACAGGTAATCCCTTGGGTCCGAGCGTTCCATTAGAAAACATTTGAAGTTAGACGATCAGTGGCCCCTGGTGTTTATGAACAAGTCCCGAATTGATGATTCTTGAAACACCATGGCAGTTGTTCTCCCTTACGAACAATTGCAGAGGCTCTGCAACATTCGTTCTGCATTTTGCTGGCCAAAATGGAGGTTCGGAGGGGTCACCCTTCCAACGCTCCATTTAGGCCTGCGTAGGCCTCATCCGGCATATTGCAGACCGAAATGGAGGTTCAAAGGAGCCACACCTCAAATGCTCCATTTAGGCCTGCATAGGCTTCGTCCGGCATATTGCTGGCCAAAATGGAGGTTCACAGGGGAGACATGGGAATGGGAGAGAGGCTAGCCACAATCAGATAAGCGAGGGCAATCCCCCACAGCTGTACAACATGCACAGAAAGAAACTCAGTGTTGTGACCCAGGCCCAAGTAGATAGTAGCAGACACAATCAGTTCAAAAACAAACAGACTGTCAGCGTTCCAAAAAACCCCTCCTGCAGGAAAGACTCCGAAACCAACATCTTTCAAAGTTCTTTTACTAGCATAGGTAAACTGGCACAGTTGGATGAAAACCGAAACTGGGGATTCCAGTTTGTCCCTCAGTAATACAAACCCCCAAATCTCCACCCTCATGACCCCTCTGCCAGTCACATGCTCCAAACCTCAACTGTCCCCTGTCAAAGCATCACTCCAACCACTCCTTTTCCAGATGCGAACCCAGCCTGACCTTGACTGGCAGAAAATGTTATTATGTCTAATCATCCCTTGCGCTACCACCCTCCTCCCCTCTTTTCCCACAGAGGAGAAAGTAGCAGCGTGTGGAAGCCTTCGGCCTACTATGGCTTCCAAAGCTGACACAGACTTTATTAGAACATCTGAGAATTAACTCATTCTCAGCGTAGTCCAAACTAAATCGAAACAAATTCTTCATAACACAATTCTTCAGTCTTATCACCAACCTTGGTCTAATTAGGCAAACTGCCAAAGGCTTTTTTTGGCAAAAGTTCAAAAGCAGAAGACGCCGACAAGAAATAAATGCAGCAAGACAAGAAGCAAATCTATCAACGTTGTTTTCCAACAAAGAGCCCAAACCCCATTGCTGGTCTTTTAAGCCTTATGGGAGGGGCCAATCATCTCCTGAGTTGTCCTCTTTGCTTTAGCTGCTCTTTCCTTCTGGCAGCTCTTCTCATGCGTGCATTAGGAACAGGCTCCTCCTGTTCCTCTGCCTCACTACTGTCAGCCTCTGGAGGCTCTGGAATCTGCACATCACTCCCCGATGGTCCTGGCCCCACCTCTGCATCCAATGCAGAACCCTCATCCGGACCTTCCCCAGCCTTCAGGACTGTCCCATGTTCTTCCTCAGCCTCATCGCTGTCCGACTCCGCTGCCAGCTCCGCAGGCTGCTGGCGGACCACAGCGCTCAGTAAAGAACCTTGCTAATTCATCATGCGGTAAAAAAGACAGTGGGAGATTTATATGTGCAAGTTTTCAGGGGTTCAAGTTCAATCTTCCGAGGTAAACCAGGCAGAAAACTTGACCAGCTGATCTGTGTGGCATTTTATTGTAAGGCTTATATTCACAGAATCTTGCATGTCAACATACAAAACTCCCGCTGCCCGTTTTTCAGCCTCAGAAGTTAGGAAAGCTTGATTCTGAATGTCTTTCTCAGTCCGTTATGCAGTTGCGGATTATGCCCTCCCTTATCTAATCATTCAAGTGTTCTTTTTTTGAATTTTAACAATTAAACAATTTCTATTCGATTCTTGTGCATGACTGTGACCATTTACATATCGTCCCATTAGTGTTCTCCTATATTCAATATAATTTTGCTAAATCTACTATCTGTTTTTTCCCCTCTTTTCTATTTTCGACCCTATTATACTATTTCTCCCATATTACATAAAAATCCGATACCATCCATCCTTTCAGTTCAAGTGTCATTTTGTCCCTCTCGGCGCCATCCAATATTTTTCCAATTATTAACTCTTCAGAGGGTATATTTGAGCATCTCCAGCATTGCGCACATGCCAATCTTGCCGCCTATGCCAATCTTGCCGCCGTTGTCATATGTAAAATAATATATGTTGTTATTTTTTTCATATTTTGTTTTCATCATTCCTAGAATAAACAGTTCTGGTATATATTCTATCTGGAAGCCTATTACTTCCTGTATCCAACTATGTATTTTCATTCAATATATATATATATATATATATATACATATACATATACATATACATATACATATACATATACATATATATATATATATATATATATATATATATATATGTATGTATGTATGTATGTAGGTAGGTAGGTAGGTAGGTAGGTAGGTAGGTAGGTCGGTCGGTCTTTGGTTATTCAGGTTTTCTCCCACGTAAAATTGGAAGTGTCTTGGCGACGTTTCGACGAAGTCTCATTCGTCATCTTCAGGCTTCAGCTTCGTGCTTCTGGGAGCAATAAACATTGCTCCTTCGTGCTGAAGCTTCAGGCTTCAGCACAAAGCTGAAGCCTGAAGATGACGAATGAGACTTCGTCGAAACATCACCAAGACACTTCCAATTTTACGTGGGAGAAAACCCGAATAACCAAAGACCTACATACAAACACCCGCGAAAACCTCAGAAAACACACACACACACTATAGATGATAGATAGATAGATAGATAGATAGATAGATAGATAGATAGATAGATAGATAGATAGATAGATAGATAGATAGATAGATGTAGATGTAGATGTAGATGTAGATGTAGATGTAGATGTAGATATAGATATAGATATAGATATAGATATAGATATAGATATAGATATAGATATAGATTAGATATAGATATAGATATAGATATAGATATAGTTTCGGAGCATAACCACCATGTATGAAAGAAGGTACCTTGCCAGATAGGTTGGCCAAAATGTACCCGAATCTAAGTCCAAAGTGCTGGAAATGTAACCAACATCAAGGTACCTTCTTTCATGCCTGATGGACGTGCCCCGAAGCGAAAAATTACTGGATTAAGATACAGGGATGGATACAGGATATAACAAAATGCCAAATTTGAACTAAATCCAGAAACATTTTTCTTGAGAATGTTTAAGACAAAATTTGATAAAAAAACCAAGATACTTGATTTTACACATTCTAACAGCGGTAAGGATTGCATCCACACAATATTGGAAACTCAGCAACATACCACCAGAGAGTCTGATTGTCCAAAAAGTATATGATTGCGCAGAAATGGACAGGCTTACCATAGAACTACAAGAAAAAGAAGATTCAGAATACTATGCGGCCTGGGAATATTGGTACACATGGACAGTCAATAGAAATAGAAAACAAAATATATATAAAGCTATTGATGATTAGATGTATATAATGTATATAGAAATTATATGGAAGGTAGATCCGAAATATACAATAATGTCACGGCCCTGTTGAATATGTATAATTGTTATGGGGAAAAAAATCGTAATAAAAATAAATTAAAAAAAAGAAAAAGAAAGAAGGTACCTTTTTTTGGTCCACATTTAATATAATAATAATATCAGAGTTGGAAGGGACCTTGGAAGTCTTCTAGTCCAACCCCCTGCTTAGGCAGGAAACCCTACACCACTTCAGACAAATGGCTATCCAACATTTTCTTAAAAACTTCCAGTGTTGGAGCATTCACAACTTCTGCAGGCAATTGTTCCACTTACTGATTGTTCTAACTGTCAGGAAATTTCTCCTTAGTTCTAAGTTGCTTCTCTCCTTGATGAGTTTCCATCCATTGCTTCTTGTTCTACCCTCAGGTGCTTTGGAGAATAGTTTGACTCCCTCTTCTTTGTGGCAACCCCTGAGATATTGGAACACTGATATCATGTCCCCCCTAATCCTTCTTTTCATTAAACAAGACATACCGAGTTCCTGCAACCGTTCTTCATATGTTTTAGCCTCCAGTCCCCTAATCATCTTTGTTGCTCTTCTCTGCACTCTTTCTAGAGTCTCAACATCTTTTTTACACCGTGGCGACCAAAACTGAATGCAATATTCCAAGTGTGGCCTTACCAAGGTATAATAAAGTGGTATTAACACTTCACATGATCTTGATTCTATCCCTCTGTTTATGCAGCCCACAATTGTGTTGGCTTTTTTGGCAGCTGCTGCACACTGCTGGCTCATATCTAAATGGTTGTCCACTAGGACTCCAAGATCCCTCTCACAGTTACTATGTTACTATGAGAAGATCCCTCTCACAGTTACTATGTTACTATGAGAAGATCCCTCTCACAGTTACTACGATTGGGGTTTAAATTTGGATATTGTTCAAGTGTTCTATACCTTTGTGTGGTCAAGATGACAAGGGTGGAGTCGTGGTGACATGGCAGCGCAATTTTTCCCCCCCTTGGCTTGTGAATCTTTTTTGATCAAGGCTCCCGCTCGCTTATTGCATTCTAGGGGCAAGTAAGAAGCTGGAAAGAGAATTTCCGTTATCGGAACCTGCGTCTTTCGGGAGCAACGCTCCGTAAGTTGGAGTCTGCCCTCTTAGAGTTGACTCCACAAGACTTCCAAAACCCTTACGAATGGGAGAAATTTCAACTCTGGCTCCAGGAAGTCATGTTTGCAGAATGGTGGCTGGACCAATTCTCTCGAGACATCAAACGTCGCTGGAAAAATCTGACAGTGTTCTGATTGTCCTTGGGGCAAGGGAAGTCTAATTTGGGGTAATGCGGTAAATTGTGCGTTTTTGCTGGACAATAAAGAACTGAGTGCTAAGGTATGCTAACAGGTGAGTTTAATTCTAGTGGTCTCCTTTTTTTTTTTTTCAGAAGAAGACGTGTTGTGAAGTCTTGAGGAACAGGAGAGAGGAACCCAAGAGCTTGTAAAATATGGTTCTGTTGTGTTGCTGTTGAGTTGTGTCTTTAGAGATGGATATTGTTGTGCCTCGCCCGCCCTCCTCTCCTCAGCTGGGCCCCTCCCATCTCCTGCTATCTGAGCCAGAGACTGATAGTGAAGAAGAATGGCCTGGCATGCCTCCAGCCCCCAGCCCTGGCACCATGCCTGGACAGAATGAGCAAACAAACCTCCCTCCTACAGCGTGTGAGCACGAAGCCAGCCACGTGCTAGAAGTGCCGGCAGCAGAGCAGGAGGACGGAAAGACACAGTGGACGGATCCCCGCTTCTGGAGAATGGAGAGGTGATGTCAGCAAAAGGAAGGGAGGGGCAGGCCTGGATAAGTGCTGAGACGTGGAGCCACACCCAATGGCCTATATAAAGGATCTGCTTTCTGGCATTCCTTGAGTCAGGCAAAGTCTAATCTGATTGCTGAAGTCACACCTTGGATTCCTGCCTGCCCTGAGAACTCTGACAGGAATTTGGCAAAGCTGCAGAGGCTTCGTGGCCACGCTTGATACAGACTTCCCAGACTCGGCCGTCAGTGGAGGAGTGGGACACGACAGATATTTTGTATCTATTTAGAAAGACTGGGCGAATCTATTAATAAACAGAATGCCTTCAGCCACAGCTCCCAGAGAAGGCTGAATCTGATGGGATTAAGAATTTACATTCTCCCGCCCAAATTCTAAGGACAGGACAGGACCTTTAGGACATAACAGGAATATCCCACGCAACCATTAGAATAGCAAAAGATGGAGTGGTGCGGTGGCCTAGAGGTGGAGTCCTGATCGCCTCACAATCAGGAGGCTGTGAGTTTGATCCTAGGCAGAGGCAGATATTTCTGGGCACACTGAGAATATATCTGTTCTGTCCCCCCTTGCCTCCATCTGAGCAATGGCTTAATTAGCCGGCACTATCAGCTCTGGCAGCAAAGTAGCGAGCATCTGCCAAGTGTCTCTGTTATTTCCCTCAACACCGATGAGTCACCCAGGAACAAACAGTACTTCAGCTCTCAGTTAAGCAATTAATTTGCCTGCTACAAAGAGGCACAGCAGCCCTCGCTGCTTTTATATCCTGTGGGGTTTGACTCCATGACTCAGCACTTCCTAGGCCTGCCCCACCTCTGCTTCTGTTGTTCCCTCCTCTCCTGCCTACGAAACCTAGGGTCCAGCCAGGCCTGATTGCCATTATCTGGGTCTGGAGGTGTGGCTTGGAGGGGGAAAGAGTCAGGGGACGGAGACCTTATTATCTCTTCCACCTGGCCAGCCTCTGGCTCCTGGAGCTGAGCCAGGGAAGCTGGTGCTCCCAAGGTAATTCCAGATGGCCCTTCCCCCTCACTTTCCAAGTCACTTGCTGGCAGGAGGCCTGGCTCGGGGGGGGGGGCACAGACACAACAATATCTGCTGAACAAAACTCCACATTGGTGACAGGAAGGGGCATCTGGCCATTAAAACACTCTGTTAGCTCCATCTAGTTGCCCAGACTCCACCCGCAAGGGATTATGGGGTCGTTAAATGATGATCATCATGATTAGAATAGCAAAAGGCACAAGGCTCACTGCATTGCACAACCCCCTGGAGCATCTCAATCCCTGAACCCCAAAACTCTATAAAAATCCATCTAGCCATTTTGTCAGCCACCCCAGAAACATGCTGCTGTCACTAAAGGTTCTGGCATCCAAATAAACAGATACCTTCTTTCCTTGGAGCCAGCCTCCATTTTATTTTCAGCGTTTTTCTCCAGGCTTGGATTTTATTTCCAACATGACCAATTGCAAAGTCCTTCAGCCATATGATCTTAATTAGTGGCTCCCCCACACACACACATTCCAGCAAAACTGCCCTTTGGAAGAATGGATTCATAGTTATAATGTGGTGTTTGCTTAATGGCCATGGATTTGTTTAACAACAGTCATGAAAATGGTCATAAAATTGGGTCCGACTCAGTTTATGATCCTAACGATTTAGGACAGAAATCCTGATTCCAATTCAGTTTGTAATTGCTTCTATAAAGAAATCCCAGGGCTTTGCTGCCATCTAGTGGTGACCCCTAATAGGTTTCCAAATAAGGGAACCCAGATTGTGGGTTCATGTTGGAACCCACTCCCCAGCTAGGTGTTAAATACATACAACATTTTCACTCATCTCTGCTGCTTCACTGAATTATAAACAAAGTAATTAAGGTTTTGGTTCTTTCAAAAAAAAAAAAATTTCAGAATACATAAGGGCACAATCACATGTGGTCCTTGAGCGTCAAATAGTCACCTACAGAATTTGCACTTTGGCTGCAGGGTCAAGTTCATAGAACTGTTTCAAAGGAAGGAAGGAAGGAAGGAAGGAAGGAAGGAAGGAAGGAAGGAAGGAAGGAAGAGGGAGAGAGAGAGAAAGAGGGGGAGAGAGAGAGAGAGAGAGAAAGAAAGAAAGAAAGAAAGAAAGAAAGAAAGAAAGAAAGAAAGAAAGAAAGAAAGAAAGGAAGGAAGGAAGGAGGGAGGGAGGGAGGGAGGGAGGGAGGGAGGAGGACAAAAAGAAAGAGAGAGAGAGAGAGAGAGAGAGAGAAAGGTAGATAGACAGATAGACAGATAGATAATAGAATAGAATAGAATAGAATAGAATAGAATAGAATAGAATAGAATAGAATAGAATAGAATAGAATAGAATAGAATAGAATAGAATTTTTTATTGGCCAAGTGTGATTGGACACACAAAGAATTTGTCTTGGTGCAAATGCTCTCAGTGTACAGAAAAGAAAGATGATAGATAGATAGATAGATAGATAGATAGATAGATAGATAGATAGATAGATGATAGATAGATAGATAGATAGATAGATAGATAGATAGATAGATAGATAGATAGATAGGAGGTAAGGAGGGAGGAAGAAGGACAGAAAGAAAAGAAGGAAAGAAAGAAATGAAGAAAGAAGGAAAGAAAGAAAGGGAAGGAGGGAAAGAAAGAAAGAAAAAGGAAGGAAGGAAGGAAGGAAGAAGGAAGAAAGGAGAAGAAAGAGAAAAAAGAAAGATAGAAAGAGAAAATAAATAAATAAATAAATAAATAAAGAAAGAAAGAAAGAAAGAAAGAAAGAAAGAAAAGGTAGGAAGGGAAAGAAAGAAAGAAGAAGGAAGGAAGGAAGGAAGGAAGGAAGGAAGGAAGGAAGGAAGGAAGGAAGGAAGGAAGGAAAGACAGAAAGGGAAAAGGGAAGAAAAAAAAGAAATGAAGGAAGGAAGGAGGACGGAAGGACAGAAAGGGGAAAAGGAAAGAAAAAAGAAAAAGAAAGGAAGGAAGGTAAAGAAAGAAAGAAGAAGAAAGAAAGGTGAAAAAAGAAAGGAAGGAAGGAAAGAGAAGGAAGGAAGGAAGGAGGAAGGAAGGACAAAGGGGGAAAGGGAAGAAAAAAGAAAAAGAAAGGAAGGAAGGAAGGAAGGAAAGGAAGGAAGGAAGAAAGAAAGAAAGAAAGAAAGAAAGAGAAAGAAGAAAAGAAAAAGACAAGAGGGTATCTATGATATGATTGGGCATTGCTATAGTCACCATTTTGACTTTTCGGACCTATCCCAGTAAGCAACACTGGCTTGGCTACCACACTCCTAGGTACGAAATCAGGATTCTGGTCCATCAAGAATGATGTGAACTAGGAAGCGGTTGGTACAATGCAGCCGAAGAACTTCTGACTGGGTTGAGCTGGGGAGGCTACTGATCTCACGGTCTCCCAGGTGGCCAGTTTCATGAGGTCACAATGCCAACATCCCACCACACCTCCTCAGCTGCAGTGGAGACTAGCAACTTGGGTTAAAAGAGGGGAGAAAAAGAGGGGAGAAGGGCATCTCCTATCGAGGGGCGATAAGCCCCCTGGAATGGGGAACTGGACCTCTGGAATGAAGTCAGAGGCGATGGAGGATGAAGAACTCAAACCGGAAGAACAGACGAAGGGACCTCAAGTTCCAGGACGACTGAAGTTCTTCCGGAGAGGCCAATGGGCAGTGAGTATCAGAGGATAACGCTGAGAATTGGAAAGAGGGGTGGGAGTTTATTCATTTCTGGCTCTTGCGAGGAGAAAGACCGATCTTGAAGAGGTAGGACCTCTTTAACGGAAAACTTGAAAAACGTCTGCTGTTCATTCATCTACCCAATGAAGCTTTTAGATGAGGCTGGCCAGGAGATGTCTTCTCCAATCTTATTCACATTCAGTTTAACAGAGTTGGGAAGGGACCTTATAGGTCATCTACTTCTGATAAATGGCAGCCCAATCTTTTCATGAAAGCCTCCAGTGATGAAGCTCCCACAACTTCCGAAGGCAACTTGTATTCCATGGGTTGATGGTTCTCACTGTCAGAAAGTTCCTCCTCATTTCTAGGTTGAATCTCTCCTTGGTCAGTTTCCATCCATTATTCCTTGTCTGGCCTTCAGGTGCTTTGGAAAATAGCTTGACCTTCTTCCTCTCTGGGGCAGCCCCTCAAATATTGGAAGACATCTATCATGTCTCCACTAGTCCTTCTCTTCACTAGACTATCCATGCCTTCTTCATATGTTTTAGTCTCCGGTCCCCTAATCATCCTGGTTGCTCTTCTCTGCACTTTTTCTAGAGTCTCAACATCTTTTTTTATAGTGTGGTGACCAAAACTGAATGCAGACCTTCTCTCCTCTAATTAGGATCAGAGAACGTGGAAGTTGGATGGGATCTGCTAGCTCACCTGAACCAACCCCTTGCTTAGTTCAAGAATCCATTAATTCAATCCTGACCAGCCATTCCGCCTACGAAAACCTCCTTGAGAGAGAGTCTACCCTGATTGTAGGGAAGTGTGCTTATCACCAGGGGTGGGTTCTACTTACCTTTACTACCGGTTTGCATCGTGCCTGCGCACTCTTCTGCGCATGCGCAGATCGCCTATGATGTCGTCCGGGTCAGTGGACAGAGTCTCCCGCCGGTTTTACTACCGGTTCTAGCGAACCGGTCCGAACCGGGGGTAACTCACCACTGCTTATCAGGTTTTGCAATTGTACACCAACCAATGTTCTTTGGGATAGAGGCAATCCAAATAAATAATTACTAAGGGGCACTAAAACAAATGGAAGTAAATGTTTCCTGTTGTTGTGCCTGTGTTTACAAAATCCTTAGATTAAGTTCTTAGCGGCATGTTCCTCAAAATGTTCCTTTCTAGTAGGATATCGTATAATGGTTACTTCCTTGGACAAGTAGGAAGAGAGCTTTAAGGAAAGCCAGGTCACCATCACATTCCTATTCCTTCTCCTTCTTGTTCCCCTTCTCCTCTTCCTCCCCCCCCTCCTCTTTGCTCCTCCCCCTCCCCCCTCCTTGCCTGCTGCCCCATCTCGTCCATCTCCTCTCCCATCTTCTCCTCCTCCTTTTCCTCCCCTCCACCTCTTTCTCCTCTAACTCCACATCCTCCTTCTTTCCCCCTCCTCCTCTTCCTCCCCTCCTCTCCCTCTTCCTCCGTCTCTTCCTCCCTCTTCGTTCTCCTCCTTGCCTGCTCCCCAGCTCGTCCATCTCCTCCTCCTCCTTTCCCTTCCCTGCACCTCTTCCTCCTCTACCTCCTCTTCCTCCTTCTTTCCCCCTCCTCCTATTCCTCCCCTCCTTCTCCTCTTTCTCTTCCTCCATCTCTTCCTGCCTCCTCCTCGTCCTGCTCACCCATCTCCTCCTCCATCTCCTCCTCCTTCTTTCCCCCCTTTTCTTCTTCCTCGTCTCCCCCTCCCCCTCTTCTCTCCCCCTCCTTCTCCCTCCTTTTTCTCATCCTTTTCTCCTCCTCCTCTTCCTCCTCATTTTATCTCCTCCTCTTCCTTCTCCTCTTCCTCCTCTCCTTCTCTTCCTTTCCCTCTCCTCCCCTCCCCTCTTCCTCCATCTCTTCCTCCTCCTCCTCCTCCTCCTTGTCCTGCTCCCCATCTCCATCTCCATCTCCTCCTCCTTTTTCCCCCTTTTCTTCTTCCTCGTCTCCCCTCCCCTCTTCTCTCCCCTCCTTCTCCCCTCCTTTTTCTCATCCTTTTCTCCTCCTCCTTCCTCCTCATTTTATCTCCTCCTCTTCCTTCTCCTCTTCCTCCTCTCCTTCTCTTCCTTTCCCTCTCCCCTCCTCCCTCTTCCTCCATCTCTTCCTCCTCCTCCTCCTCCTCCTTGTCCTGCTCCCCATCTCCATCTCCATCTCCATCTCTCCTCCTTTCCTCCCTCCACCTCTTCCTCCTCTTCCTTCTTCTTTCCCCATCCTCATCTATCTCCCTCCTTCTCCTCCTTTCCCTCTCCCCTCCTCCTCTTTCTTCCTCTGCCTCTTCTTCCTCCTCCTCCTCCTTCCTCCTCCTCCTCCTCCTCCTCCTCCTCCATCTCTTCCTCCTCCTCCTCCTCCTCCTTGTCCTGCTCCCCATCTCCATCTCCATCTCTCCTCCTCCTTTTTCCCCCTTTTCTTCTTCCTCGTCTCCCCTCCCCTCTTCTCTCCCCTCCTTCTCCCCTCCTTTTTCTCATCCTTTTCTCCTCCTCCTTCCTCCTCATTTTATCTCCTCCTCTTCCTTCTCCTCTTCCTCCCTCCTCTCTTCCTTTCCCTCTCCCCTCCCCTCCCCTCTTCCTCCATCTCTTCCTCCCTCCTCCTCCTCCTCCTTGTCCTGCTCCCCATCTCCATCTCCATCTCTCCTCCTCCTTTCCTCCCTCCACCTCTTCCTCCTCTTCCTTCTTCTTTCCCCATCCTCATCTATCTCCCTCCTTCTCCTCCTTTCCCTCTCCCCTCCTCTTTCTCTTCCTCTGCCTCTTCTTCTTCCTCCTCCTCCTCCTTCTCCTCCTCCTCCTCCTCTCCTCCTCCTCCTCTTCCTCCTCCTCTTCCTCCTCTCCTTCTTCTCCTTTCCCTCTCCCCTCCTCTCCTCCTTCCTCCATCTCTTCCTCCCTCCTCCTTCCCATTTTATCCGTCTCCTCCTCTTCCTCCTTTTCCTCCCCTCTACCTCTTCCTCCTCTACCTTCTCTTCCTCCTTCTTTCCCCCCTCCTCCTCTTTCTCCTCTCCCACTCCCATTCTTCCCCTCCCTCTCTTCCCCTCCTCCTCCTCTCCATCCTTTATCTCCTCCTCCTCTCCATCCCCTCCCCCTCTTCCTCCTCCTCCTTCATCTCCTCCTCGTCCTTCACTCTAAGATCTTCCAGGCCTGATGCTAGAAGAAATCTGCACCACAAATGGAACAGCTTACCAATGATTTATAACTGACATAAAACTCACACATGTATGGGATCCTAGAGGACTTTTTACAACTTTAGAAAAGACGTGGAAGATTTTTGACCTTTCCGTAAGAAATAGAGCTATATAGCAGTAGCAATAACACTTAGACTTATATACCGCTTTACAGTGCTTTACACCCCTCTCTAAGCAGTTTACAAAATCAGCCTATTGCCCCCAACAATTTGGGTCCTCATTTTACCTACCTCGGAAGGATGGAAAGCTGAGTCAACCTGGAGCCTGGTGAGATTTGAAGTGCGAAATTGCAGGTAGCCGGCAGTCAGCAGAAGTATTTTATTTATTTATTTATTTTATTGATTTAATTAGATTTTTATACGGCCCTATCTCCCAAGGGACTCAGGGCGGTTTACAGCCTAATAAAAACATACATATAAATACAAAATAAAACACCAATTAAAAAACTTATTAAATAAGGCCGAATATTAAAAATTACAATAAGATAATAAAACCCCGTTAAAACCAAATTTAAAATTTGAAATTCTAGTCCAGTCCTGCGCAAATAAATAGATGTGTCTTAAGCTCGCAGCGAAAGGTTCGAAGGTCAGGAAGTTGGCAAAGTCCTGGGGGAAGCTCGTTCCAGAGGGTGGGAGCCCCCACAGAAAAGGCCCTTCCCCTGGGTGTCGCCAGCCGGTACTGCCTGGCTGACGGCACCCTGAGGAGTCCCTCCCTGTGAGAGTGCACGGGTCGATGGGAGGCAGATGGTCCCATAAGTAACCCGGCCCTATGCCATGGAGCGCTTTGAAGATAGTTACCAAAACCTTGAAGCGCACCCGAAAGGCCACAGGTAGCCAGTGCAGTCTGCGCAGGAGAGTTGTCACATGGGAGCCACAGGGGCTCCCTCTATCACCCGCGCAGCCGCATTCTGGACTAACTGTAGCCTCCGGGTGCTCTTCAAGGGGAGCCCCATGTAGAGATAAAATAAATAAATAAATACAAATACAAAATAAATACAAGATAAAATACTGTTTAAAAAACTTATTCAATTTGGCCCAGGTTAAGATAAATTTAAAACAATAAAACCCATTAAAAATTAAAATCATATAAAATCTAAAATCCTATGCCAGTCCTGCGCGAATAAACAAATATGTCTTCAGCTCGCAGCGAAAGGTTCGAAGGTCAGGAACTTGGCGGAGTCCTGTGGGAAGTTCGTTCCAGAGGGTAGGAGCCCCCATAGAGAAGGCCCTTCCCCTGGGGGCCACCAGCTGACATTGCTTGGCGGACGGTACCCTGAGGAGTCTCTCTCTGTGAGAGCGCACGGGTCGGTGGGAGGCAATAGTAGCCTGCAATACTGTGCTCTAACCACTGCACCACCACGGCTCATTATATTCTTTCACTTCCTTTTTTTTTTTTTAAGTTTTTTTTTTTTATAGACAAACAAACATTTAGTACATCGCTCATTCCTTCCATGTGACATCTCGGTGTTTTCTTCATGGCTCCACTTTTTTGTTGTTGTTGTTTCTTCTTTCTTCCCTTCAATTTAATCTATAACCATTTTTTCACTAGCCCAGTATGTCTAATTATACCTTTCTTTTACATAATTACCTCTTGCTTATCTGTCTTTTTTCTAACAAATGGTAAAATTGATCCCATATCTTAAAATATTCTGAATCCTCTTTTTCTTTCATCATCAAAGTTAACCTATTCATTTCTGCATAGTCTAATTTTTTAAAAAAATAATTTCTCCTTCCTAGGGGTATTTTCTCTGCTTTCCAGTTTTGCGCACTAACAATTCTTGCTGCTATTATTACACGTATAATCAAATAAATATTTTCCTCACTGATTTTCTCTGGTAGACTACCCAATAAGAACAGCTTCGGTTTTAAGTCAATGTGTTGTTGAGTCATTTCTTCTAACCAACCCTTTGTTTTATTCCAATAACTTTTAGCTTCTGGGCATGTCCACCACATATGGCAATAAGATCCTGATAATTAATGAGTATTCTTTCACTTTCATTGAAACACCAAGCTAATCCTCCCAGTTCAAACTGAAGTTCAAAGAACTCACCCAGCATGATATTAATGATATCTAAGATTGTAAACCTAATTTTACACAGCTTCTTTTCCAAAAACTCTACACTACTAACTAGAGCATACAAAACATTTGCTAGACCTATTCTTGAATACAGCTCATCCATCTGGAACCCATACCACATCTCTGACATTAATACAATCGAACGCGTCCAGAAATATTTTACTAGAAGAGTTCTTTGCTCCTCCGAAAACAACAAAATACCTTATACCACCAGGCTAGAAATTCTGGGACTAGAAAACTTAGAACTCCGCCGACTTCGACATGACCTGTGTTTAACACACAAAATCATCTACTGCAATATCCTTCCTGTAAAAGACTACTTCAGCTTCAATCGCAATAATACAAGAGCAAACAATAGATTTAAACTTAATGTCAACCACTTCAAAATTGATTGAGAAAATATGACTTCTGTAACAGAGTTGTTAACGCTTGGAACTCATTACCTGACTCCATAGTCTCTATTCAAAATCCCAAAATCTTCAACCAAAAACTGTCTACTATTGACCTCACCCCATTCCTAAGAGGACTATAAGGGGCATGCATAAGAGCACAAAAGTGCCTACCGTTCCTGTCATATTGTTCCCTTCATTATTTCAAATTAACATAGCTGTTGCATACTTTTACTTATATATACATATTTTTCTTTCATGATATGTTGTTTTTATTTATGACGATGTTTGTGTACACTGTTGTGACAAAAATAAATAAATAAAAAATAAAATAATAAGTGGGATGCTCCACTGGTTGGGTATCCGAAATAGGTTCTTCCCTGCTGTCTTTGTGTTCCAGTCCAAAGAGACACCGCTTACCTCCAAGGAGATACTGTACCAAGGTTTGGACCCCATTCCAAAGGAGACGCCTTCAACCTGGAGTTGGAGAGGGGCAAGGCTACGTCGGGCTGCTCAGAGATCTTGTCCGCCTTTGACTTCTTGGACATTGTGGATTTCTGGAGATGGAGGAGAACGGGAAGAAAACCACCGTTACCATCGCCTGATGGGAACCCTGGTTTCATCCATGGTGGCAGAAGAAGACCTACCTCCTCCTACATGGTACGTGGTTCCAAGGGACCATCACAGGGGTCCTCCTCCTCCCCCTCCTCCTCCTCCTCCTCCTCCTCTCCAATTCATGGCTGATGGTGAGATCAGGGAACAGAGGAACACATTGCCCTACCTCAGCCTCAACTAAGTAGAATAAAATGAAACAACTGGCAAACGCATCTCAATTGGTGTGGTCCAACATTTTCTCGTTCGGCTCAATTGTGCAACTGGGGATGGGCTGTTGTTCTGAGAAGTGGCTACTTCGACATTTTGGAATCTAAATTCAACCAATTGATTGGTTACAGCCAGTGTTGAAATGCTTCCAGTTTGGACCGGCTCGCCAAATCCGGTAGCAATGGCGGCAGGTGGTTCGGAGAACTGGTAACAAAAATCCCTGCCTCCCCCGCCCCAGCTGAACCGTGCGATCATCAGAGGTTTTTTTTTTTACTTTTAAAAGTGTTTTTTCTTCCGCTGAAAAAATGCTTTAAAAAGTTTTTTAAAAAGCCTCTGATGATCGCGCGGCTCAGTTGGGATCATCAGAACCCTTTAAAAGCTTTTTTTTTCCTCTGGCGATCCCAGCTGAATTGCCTGATCATCAGAACCCTTTAAAAGCATGTTTTCTACAAGCTCTTTGCCCAAAGAGGTTGTAGAAAAAATGTTTTAAAAGGTTCTGGTGATCAGGCAACTCAGCTGGGATCGTCAGAGTCCTTTAAAAGCTTTTTTTCCTCTGGTGATCCCAGCTGAGTTGCCTGATCATCACAGGCTTTTAAAAGCAGTTTTCTACAAGCTCTTCGGCTGAAGAGGTTGTAGAAAAAATGTTTTTAAAAGTAAAAAAAAAAGTCTCTGATGATCGTGCGGCTCAGCTGGGATCGTCAGAACTCTTTAAAAGCCTTTTTTTTTTCCTGGTGATCCCAGCTGAGTTGCCCACCTTTTTTTTCTCTAGCGATCCCAGCTGAGTTGCCTGATCATCAGAACCTTTTAAAAGCATGTTTTCTATAAGCTCTTTGGCCAAAAAGGTTGTAGAAAAAATGCTTTTAAAAGTTAAAAAAAAAGAAGTTGGCCATACCCACCCAGTCACATTTCTGCTCCCCCCAACCAAGCCACGCCCACAGAACTGGTAGTAACAAATTTTACATTTCACTCCTGATATGTGGGTTTAGTTGCATGTTGAGCTGCACACAGCCTAACATGTAGTGAGGACAGAACTACCAGAACAACCAGAGAAGTTGAATATTTAATATTTTAATAGATCACAGAAAAGAGATGGAGATCTAGAAAAAGCTCACCTTGAGCTATTTTTGTTGTGTCTTGCCCGCTCTCACCGCAGCCGGGGCCTTCTTATCTGCTTCCGAACGCTGACGAATGTCCTAGTATGCCTCCCGGCCCCAGCCCTGGCTCCATTCCCAGACAGGCTGAGGAGAAGGAAGCACCTCCCGGCCCCAGCCCTGGCTCCATGCCCAGACAGGCTGAGGAGGAGGAAGCACCTCCCGGCCCCAGCCCTGGCTCCATGCCCAGGCAAACGGAGCAACTAGACCCCTCCCCCTCCCCCACAGCATGTGAGCCTGAGGGAGGTCAATTACCAACAGCTGCCGACTGGAGTGACCCTCGCTTCAGAAGAATTGATAGGCGGCAGCAACAGAAGGAAGGGAGGGGCAGGCCTGGATAAGTGCTGAGTCATGGAGCCACACCCCATGGCCTATATAAAGGATCTGCTTTCTGGCATTCTCTGAGTCAGGCAAAGTCGAACATATCTTGCTGAAGTCACTTTCTGGTCTCCTGCCTGCCTTGAGAACTTTGCTAGGACTTTGGCAGAGCTGCAGAGGCACGCCTGATTCAGATTTCCCTGACCCGGCCGTCAGCGGAGGAGTGGGACACGACAATTTTGTTGTAGGGAAGGCAAATACGTCTAACAAACACATGCAGTAATACTTAATACCTATTCCTTGGGTTTTAATAATAACCAAGAGGCGTAACGTTGGACTGCAATCACAATTTATCTCAAAAACATATTTTTGTTAGAGTCTCTAAAACATATGAGTTCCAAGAGGCACTAGACTAGAGAAAGAAGAATTAATTGAAACTTTACAGAAATCACAAAGATAATGTCTAATCTACATTGTGGCATTTCCAGGTGGTAATTTAACCATCTGGTGGAGGGTGGAGGCTACAATAATTATTCTCTGTGAAAACTCCCTTCTTTTGTTGGAATAGTTTGTCCCCAATAACAAGAATGGTCTCTCCCACCCCAATCTTCCAACAGTGTGTTAAAACTTGACTGTTCAAGATAGCTTTGGGGATATAAGGTAAAGATAAAGGTTCCCCTTGCAAATATGTGCTAGTCGTTCCCGACTCTAGGGGTTAGTGCTCATTTCCGTTTCAAAGCCGAAGAGCCACAGCTGTCCGAAGACGTCTCTGTGGTCATGTGGCCTGCATGACTAAATACCAAAAGGGAACGGAACGCTGTTACCTTCCCACCAAAGGTGGTCCCTATTTTGCTACTTGCATTTTTTAACGGCCTTTCGAACTGCTAGATTGGCAGAAGCTGGGACAAGTAACAGGAGCTCACCCCGTTAAGCAGCACTAGGGATTCGAACCGCTGAACTGCCGACCTTGCAATTGACAAGGTCAGCATCTTAGCCACAGAGCCAATGTGGGATATAGGACAACAGAATACAGTATGCTTGACTGAGTGAGCTGACAAACCTCTGTGCATTTATGTACATATAATCATGCAATAGATGGGGTCTCATCTAGTCACCATCTCATTTTATTAACTGAAAATCCTTCAGGCATTCTATTACTATATATTTACTATTGTCATGTTGATTGCTGTCCTTGTTGTGACCCAGGCCCAAGGAGGGAGTAGGAAACTCAGTCATTGTAAAAACAAAGTTATTAGAACAGCTGAGAATTAACTCATTCTCAGCATATTCCAACTAAATTAAAGCAAATTCCTCCCAATACAATTCTTCAATCCTATCACCAACCTTGGTCCAATTAGGCAAACTGCCAAAGGCCTTTCTTGGCAAAAGTTCAGAAGACACTGATACAAAACAAATGCAACAAGACAATGCTATCAACGTTGTTTTCCGGCAAAGAGCCCAAACACCATTGCTTGTCTTTTTAAGCCTTATGGGAGGGACCAATCATCTCTTGGCTCTACTCCCAAGTCATCCTCTTTGCTTGAGCTGCTCTTGCCTTCGGGCAGCTCTTCTCATGCATGCATTAGGAATAGGCTCCTCCTGTTCTTCTGCCTCACTAATGTCAGCCTCTGGAGGCTCTGGAATTTACACATTTGTACACAATCCACCACTGCCTCTGACGCAGAACCCTCATCCGGGCCTTCCCCAGCCTCCAGGACTGGCCCATGTTCTTTCTCAGCCTCATCACTGTCTGGCTCCGCTGCCAGCTCCGCAGGCTGCTGGTGGACCACAACAGTCCTGGCTTCCCATAAACCAACCAACCAACCAACCAACCAACAAATCCCAAGATCTATGGTGCCCATTTGTTTACATCTCTAAGTGAGCCATTGTTCACTTAGCACAACTGCTCAGCACAACAGAGGAATGGTGGTGTGACAGCTTAGAACAGCGGTTCTCAACCTGTGGGTCGGGACCCCATTGGGGGTCGAATGACGATTTGCCAGGGGTCGCCTAAGACCATCGGAAATATGGGAAGTATACTTGCGAGTTGAAGAATCGCGCTCCAATGGTTGACTCCATAAGCCAGCTGCAGGCTCTTCAAATCGCTAGCCGAATTCGGCTTCAGGCGCGATGAATTAAAAAAGCGAGAAATCTTTGCTCTGATGTCTCCCTCTCAAGCCAGCTGCAATCACTCCCAATCGCTAGCCTAATCTGGCTTCAGGCGTGATAAACTTAATACGGGAGGAGTCTCCACTTTAATGCCTCCGTCCGTGTATTAAAGGGGTCGCAGCACTATAAAGATTGAGAACCACTGGCTTAGAAGCTTCTCCTTGTAATATTATTTTGAGACTGGAAGCAATGCCTATGATTGTGGGTTGATGCCAAACCGGTTTAAAGTTTGGCTGCAACCAAACTTTGATGGTTTAAAGGGGTGTAAAAGTGAAATTGGTTATAAAATGGAATTTTAATACTACTGGAAAGGCTGGGGCCAAATTTGGAAACTTTTCATGGAAGACATGTATCCTACCAACACTTTTTAAGACTCGGTAGATTTATTTTTGGAATAAATGGACTTTGAGGAAGGAGTAAGAACAACACTTTCATTTCAGGAAAGCATAATACAGTAACATCTTGGTTTCTAGGGTTATTGTTTCTAATTGGATCTCTAGAGTGCTGGGTTATATTCTCCCATGGAAGTAAACCCAGTGGATTCTTTTCATAGTAATAATTAGACAGAGAGAAACTGAACGGTTTCTTTCTTGTAGAGTTAATATAGGCATTTTTTAAAAAATGCTGGTTGAAAAATTGTTAGAGTCTTTCATATTTTAAATAGGAATCATATCTATCTATCTACCTACCTACTGTATCTATCTATCTATCTATCTATCTATCTATCTATCTATCTATCTATCTATCTATCTATCTATCTATCTATCTATCTATCTATCTATCTATCTATCTATCTACCTACCTACCTACCTACCTACCTACCTACCTACCTACCTACCTACAGTATCTATCTATCTATCTATCTATCTATCTATCTATCTATCTATCTATCTATCTATCTATCTATCTATCTATCTATCTATCTATCTATCTATCTATCTATCTACCCACCTGCCTGCCTACCTGCCTACCTACCTACCCACCTACCCACCTACCTGCCTACAGTATCTATCTCATCTATCTATCTGTCTATCTATCTGTCTATCCATCTGTCTATCTATCTGTCTATCTATCTATCTGCCTGCCTGCCTGCCTACCTACCTACCTACCTACCTACCTACCTACCTACCTACCTACCGTATCTATCTATCTATCTATCTATCTATCTATCTATCTATCTATCTATCTATCTATCTATCTATCTATCTATCTATCTGTGTTTCCCTGAAAATAAGACCCTGTCTTATATTTTTTGAAACCTGAAATAAGCACTTGGCCTTATTGCCATGCATTCAAAAGTCCAATTGGGCTTATTATCAGGAGATGTCCTATTTTGGAGGAAACAGGGTACCTCTATTCTATTAGCTTGATACTTCTCTCACAGATCTCTTTCTCTCTCTATTTTTCTCTATTCCAGATATTTTTTTTCACACATACTGTTTATCTCAATGGGAACCATGCAATGGGAACCATGCATTCTGCTGCTTTTGTTTCTTAAAAACACAGTTACAAAAAAACAACAACACCCTGATTAGCCAGGCAAATTACAAGCAGAAACTACAGTGCTTATACTTATGCTACCAGACAGGTCTAGTGTCATAACGTTATCACGGATAAGTGGTTTTTGATGACATCCTTTTAACTAGTTAGGCTCTATTTCCATTGCCTGATGTTTTGAGAAGGTAATGTTGAAACTAATTGTTTATACTTCCCATAGCCTGGGGAATGAAATATTTTTGAACTCAGTGAGTTCAAAATATATGGCATTGCGATGAAGGAATAAAGAAAATAAAAACACCAGGTGATGATATGAAGAAGATCTTGTTACCACAGGTGATGATATGAAGAAGATCTTGTCACCACAGGAGAGTATCAGAAGCTGATAAAGTGAGTGTGCTTGGATTATTATTATTATTTTGGTAGCTACAAATGATGTTGATGTCACACATTTGCTTTTCCCCACAGTCCCCCAGTTTTATAGATGTTCATGAAGCTCATTTCATGGTTCTGGCTCAGTGAAATGGATAAAAAAAACTTTCCTTGAATTGTACGCAGTTGTGTGATAGCATCAACTTCCGAACAGATTCTACAATACAACAGGTCACCATGCAGATCTAAAGTCTGAATTGCAAGCTGTAAAAAGTTGGTAAGCCTCAAAGGATTTATGACAGGGCTTTCTTTGCCCACAAAAATGGAATGAATGCAGAAGGATGCATTCCGTGAGATGGCATTTCATCCATGAGGTCTTTAGAATTTGTCCATGGATATCAACATTCCTTCCTCTTCTTTTCACACATCCACAATATCTTCTTGGTACGGAGAAATTGAGTGAGGGAGACCCCATGTCTATGAATATTCTTCAGTTAAGGAAGGTGATTAGCTACTTCTTTAATCACACCCTCTCATCAAAGCACCTAGGTTCATGTGAATCATTGCATTGTTACTTGTACTAAAACCAATACTGGTCCATTACTGGTTACTTAGTGTATGGGGTTGATTTGAATTTTCTTTTCCCCTTCATATATTAAGCATATCAAGCTCTAATGCTATATATTTCTCCTCCTCTCTAGTTGTCTTTTCCAAGGGTCTTGGAAGGCTATCTGCTGATTTTATTATCACTCTCTGAAGTTTATGCAATATAAGTCATACCTGCAGTCAAGTGACATGGTTATGATTTGTGGGAAGGAAGGAAGGAAGGAGGGAAGGAGGGAGGGAGGGAGGGAGGGAAGGAAGGAAGGAAGGAAGGAAGGAAGGAAGGAAGGAAGGAAGGAAGGAAGGAAGGAAGGAGGTCTTTTAAAGGCTAAAATATGAAACTTGTATGTTTCAATTTTATTTTAGGGCAATAGAAAAAGTGGGATCTAGTTTATGTTCATCAAACGTAATTCCAACTGAAAGACATCAATTTTAACATAAACCCTGACGTCAGTGAACCCAAATGTAACTATTTTACGTAAAGCTTTAGTTGACTAGAAGGGTGTCTATTAGCTTGGCCACAGGATATTATTTTATCATTTGAAGGAGAGAGAATCATAAATAATGTTTTTTTAAAAAAAATCCAGAAATTACTGTAGCATTTTTAAAAAGTTTTTTATTTTTTATTTTTCAAAATATAAACATTCCATCTTTCCTTAAACAGTGTAGCATTGTTCAAATACAAATCTACCTGCAAGAACAACCGTGCAATTTTTAAGGGCCGCGGTGTGGCTGAGGCTGTAAGAAGCCTGTTATTAAACACAGCTGCCTGCAATTACTGCAGGTCCTAGTCCCACCAGGCCCAAGGTTGACTCAGCCTTCCATCCTTTATAAGGTGGGTAAAATGAGGACCCAGATTGTTGGGGGGGGCAATAAGTTGACTTTGTATATAAATATACCAATAGAATGAGACTATTGCCTTACACAATGTAAGCCGCCCTGAGTCTTCGGAGAAGGGCGGGATATAAATGTAAAAAAAAAAAAAAAGTTGTGCAGAGGCGAGAAAAGAAAAGCAAATCTCACTCACAATATTTCTGTGGTTGGGTTTCCACAGGACAATCAAGGTCTGGGTTTAACAAGCCACACTTCCTGGGTTCAGACGAGTTAATTTCTTCAGTGAACAAATCATCTGATGCTTGAGGAATTGAGTCACACCACAGATTAGACATCTTTTGGACTCCCACAACACATTTTGGTTACAAGTGGTGAATTGTTCAACCCCGATTTAGCCTAGTTTTGCAGATTGTTCTGCTTTTTTTCTAGGACCATCCCTAAAGAGGTAGCCCTTAACAAGAGGAATGGGGCAAGAAAGTAAGAGGCACTTGAATGTCAAACAACAAGGAGAGGTGTAGATTGCCATTGTTGCAACAAGCCTGTTTCTTGGAAGTGAAAGTCTCATTTTTGGAAGTCAACCCTTCTGCATCCCTTGGCTTAGTAGTAGGATACTGAATTTTTAGTGAACGATCAATTAAATATGACTCAGCAGTATGCTTCAGCTTCCAAAAAAGCCAATACAGTGGTAGGCAACAGTAACAGCAAAATCATGTGAAGTCTTAATACTATTCTATGATGCCCCGATAAGACCATACTTGGAATACCTACTCAGGCTTTGGTTGCCACGATGTAAAAAAGATGTTGAGACTCTAGAAAGAGTACAGAGAAGAACAAAAAAAAAAGATGTTTAGGGGACTGGAGGATAAAACATATGAAGAACGGTTGCAGGAATTGGGTGAAATGAAAAGAACAAAGGATGATCTGATAGGAGTGTTCCAATATCTAAGGGGTTGCCACAAAGAATAGAATAAATGGGATGGTGATGCATATACATATACATACTGTATTTCTTCCAAGGATAGAATAGAATAGAATAGAATAGAATAGAATAGAATAGAATAGAATAGAATAGAATAGAATAGAATAGAAAGGTTCTACATTTAGGCCAAAAAACCAAAATGCACAGGTACCGTATATGTGGTATCTTGCTCAATAGTAGTAACTGTGAGAGGGATCTTGGAGTCCTAGTGGACAACCATTTAGATATGAGCCAGCAGTGTGCAGCAGTTGCTAAAAAAGCCAACACAGTTCTGGGCTGCATAAACAGAGGGATAGAATCAAGATCACATGAAGTGTTAGTGCCACTTTATAATGCCTTGGTAAGGTCACGCTTGGAATACTGCATTCAGTTTTGGTTGTTGCGATGTAAAAAAGATGCTGAGACTCTAGAAAGTGCGCTGAGAAGAACAACAAAGATGATTAGGGGACTGGAGGCTAAAACATATGAAGAACGGTTGCAGGAACTGGGTATGTCTAGTTTAATGAAAAGAAGGACATGGGGAGACATGATAGCTGTGTTCCAATATCTCAGGGGTTGCCACAAAAAAAAGAGGGAGTCGGGCTGTTCTCCAAAGCATCTGAGGGTAGAACAAGGAGCAATGGGTGGAAACTGATCAAGGAAAGAAACTTAAACTAAGGAGGAATTTCCTGATAGTGAGAACAATTAATAAGTGGAACGACTTGCCTGCAGAAGTTGTGAATGCTCCAACACTGGAAATTTTTAAGAAAATGTTGGATAACCATCTGTCTGAGATGGTGTAGAGTTTTCTCTACACCATCCAGGAGGATGGATTAGAAGGCCTCCAAGGTCCCTTCCAACTCTGTTGTTATTATTATTAGAATAGAATAGAATAGAATAGAATAGAATAGAATAGAATAGAATAGAATAGAATTTTATTGACTAAGTGTGATTGGACACACAAGGAATTTGTCTTGGTGCATATGCTCTCAGTATACATAAAAGAAAAGATACGGTCATCAAGAATTCTAAGAAACAACACTTAATGATAGCCATAGGGTACAAATAAGCAATCAGGAAATTTGGTGCATAGGCTCTCAGTGTACATAAGTAGAATAAAATACGTTCATCAAGAATAAAAAGATACAACACTTGGTGATAGTCAAGGTTACTAATAAGCTATCAAATCATACTAGGAAACAAATAAAAACAATATAAATTGAAAGATACAAGCAACGTGGTTATAGTCATAAGTGGGAAGAGATAGACACTAGGAAGGAAGAGAAGAAGAACAGTAATACAGTCTTAGTAAATTATTTAACAGTGTTTTTTTTTTCTTTGTGAGATTAGAAATGGGAAACCACACCAGTTACGAAGAATTCATTCTCTTGGGCTTTCTGATTGGGCGAAAAGCAGAAATAATTTTGGCGACAATGCTGATGGTGGTGTATACGTCAACGATATTTGGTAACTTGACTATTCTGTTCATAACCATTACCAACAGTTGTCTCCATACGCCGATGTATTTCTTCCTTGGCAATCTCTCGGTCCTAGACCTTCTTTTTTCAACTGTAACTGCTCCCAGCTTGTTGAGGAATCTCCTCTCTGGAATCAAAACTATCTCCTTTGCTAGCTGCATGGCCCAATCCTATTTCTACTTCTTCCTGGGCACAGTGGAATATTTCCTGTTAACATGTATGTCCTATGACCGCTATGTGGCCATCTGTAACCCATTACATTACCCGGTGATCATGAATGACTGTTTTTGCGTTCAAATGGTGGTGGCTTGTTGGTTGGTTGGCTTTGCCTTTGTCCTCTATCCAACCATCATGGTCACCAGGTTTTCCTATTGCCATTCCAATGTCATCGATCATTTCTTCTGTGACAGCGAACCGCTAGTGAAGTTATCTTGTACAGATACCGGCCCGATACAGATCATCCTGTTTGTGTTGTCATCCGTTGTCATTCTTTGTTCTTTGAACCTGACACTGGTCTCTTATATTTACATTGTCTCTGCTATTATGGTTATACCCACTGATTCTGGGAGGAAGAAGGCCTTCAATACGTGTGTGTCTCACCTCACTTTGTTCTTGATGGCTTCCAGTGTCTCCATCTTATTGTACATGATCCCATCTAAGCTGTCGACTTTGGGGGCTCGCAAAATCCCGGCATTCCTCAGCAGCGTAATTAACCCATTCCTGAGTCCTTTTATATACACCCTGAGGAACGATCTGGTGAAGAGAATCCTGAAAAAGCTCTTTGATCGGGCTCAAACTTTCACAGTTCAGAAGGTGGGGAAAGTCTTCATAATTGTGGTCAGGTTTGTAGGGAAAGCCAGAATTTAAAACAGTGGCATCCCACTCTGAGTCTGAACAGGGAAGTCATGTTCCAGAACATTCCTAGAAACGAGCCTGGAAAGATTAGACAACCCTCTACGTTATATTCAATTTAATGCAAATGGCATTAAATTATTCAAAGAAGGTTGAAATGATGATTCTCTGTTTATTTAGTAACGGTAAAGGTTCCCCTCACACATATGTGCTAGTCGTTTCCGACTCTAGGGGGCAGTGCTCATCTCCATTTCAAAGCCAAAGAGCCAGCACTGTCCGAAGACGTCTCCATGGTCATGTGGCCGGCATGACTAAGGGCCGTGAAAATATTTACAGACCCCTCGCATCCTGGACATAAACTGTTTCAACTCCTACCCTCAAAACGACGCTATAGAGCACTGCACACCAGAACAACTAGACACAAGAACAGTTTTTTCCCGAAGGCCATCACTCCGCTAAACAAATAATTCCATCAACACTGTCAAACTATTTACTGAATCTGCACTACTATTTAATCTTCTCATAGTTCCCATCACCAATCTCTTTCCATTTATGACTGTATGACTATAACTTGTTGCTGGCAATCCTTATGATTTATATTGATATATTGACCATCATTTGTGTCGTAAATGTTGTACCTTGATGAACATATCTTTTCTTTTATGTACACTGAGAGCATATGCACCAAGACAAATTCCTTGTGTGTCTAATCACACTTGGCCAATAAAAAATTCTATTCTATTCTATTCTAAATGCCAAAGGCTTTAATGGAACGCTGTTACCTTCCCACCGAAGGTGGTCCCTATTTTTCTATTTGCATTTTTTACATGCTTACGAACTGCTAGGTTGGCAGCAGCTGGGACAAGTAACGGGAGCTCACCCTGTTATGCGGCACTAGGGATTCAAACCGCTGAACTGCCGACCTTTCGATTGACACACTCAACATCCTAGCCACTGAGCGACCCTTGTTTATTTAATAGGCACCCCATTTTGCCATTTTAAGCTTTATTCTTTTTTTCCATAGTGTCTTCATACTTTCTATGATTGCAACATTACATATTATCTAGATATTTTTCTTTAAAAAAAAGAAAAGAAAGCACAACGAGAATATATCTGCTGAAAACAACAACTCCACATTGGTGACAGGTAGGGCATCCGGTCAATAAACACTCAGCTCCATTCTGATGCCCAGATTCCACCCTGCAAGGAATTATGAGATCATTAAAAGAAGATGATTTTTTTCTTAAAAAAACAACAACAAACTCAAGTGAATACAGATAGTCCTTGATTTACAACAGTTCGTTTAGTGACGGTTCGAAATTACAACAGCACGGGAAAAAGTGACTTAGGACCGTTTTTCACACTTATGACCATTGCAGCTTCCCCATAGTCACATGAACAAAATTTAGATGCTTGGCAACTGGTTCATATTTATGATGGTTGCAGGGCCCCCTGGGTCATGCGATCCCCTTTTGCGACCTTCTGACAAGCAAAGTCAATGGGGAAGCCAGATTCACTGAACAACCTTGTTACTCACTTAACATCTGCAGGGATTCACTTAACAACTGTGGCAAGGAAGGTCGTACAATGGGGCAAAGCTCACTTAACAAATGTCTCACTTTACTTTGTTGTGTCTCTGAAACATTATTGTGAGTCTCATGTATAGCTTGGTGTGTGAGTAGCTGTCCAGCACTAAAGAACTGTGATAAACAAAAGAAGGCTGTTGTGTCTCGCCCAATCTCACCACAGCCGGGGCCTTCTTATCTGCTTCCGAACACGGAGGAATGTTCTAGTATGCCTCCCGGCCCCAGCCCTGGCTCCATGCCCAGACAGGTTGAAGAGGAGGAAATACCTCCAGCCCCCAGCTCTGGCTCCATGCCCAGGCAAACGGAGCAACTAGACCCCTCCCCCTCCTCCACAGCATGTGAGCCTGAGGGAGGTCAATTGCCAACAGCTGCCGACTGGAGTGACCCTCGCGTCAGAAGACTTGATAGGCGGAGGCAACAGAAGGAAGGGAGGGGCAGGCCTGGATAAGTGCTGAGTCATGGAGCCACACCCCATGGCCTATATAAAGGACCTGCTTTCTGGCATTCTCTGAGTCAGGCAAAGTCTAAACATATCTTGCTGAAGTCACTTTCTGGTCTCCTGCCTGCCCTGAGGACTTTGCTAGGACTTTGGCAGAGCTGCAGAGGCACGCCTGATTCGGATTTCCCTGACCCGGCCGTCAGCGGAGGAGTGGGACATGACAAAGGCAGAAATTCTAGGCCAAGGCTGCAAAGGGGGAAAATGTTGTGATATGTCACGTCACGTTACCATGACGACGCAAGTTTGACACCCCTGTTTTAGTCCTAAGCCGAATAGTTTTGTGACATTATTCATAATAATAATAATAATAATAATAATAATAATAATAACAACAACAACAACAACAACAACAACAACAACAACAACAACAACAACAACATTCATTCAAATAACATTTGCATTCAGTGTTTTCTTGTTCTCTGTCTTGGATTTTAATGGGGGTTTGTTTATGGATTAGAAACACAGACAAACCGCTATCTGCATGCACTCTCACACCACCACCCAGCACAGATCAACTCCATAGCCAAGACACTCATCTCCAGAACAAAATGCTTAGCTGACGAACAACATCTAAAAACCGAACTACACACTCTCACTAATGTACTAACATCCAATGGATTCCAAAGAAATAAGATTACCAATCTAATCCAAAAAGAAACCCCCACTAAAATCCAAGACAGAGAACAAGAAAACGGCAAAGCCCTCCTCCCATATATAAAAGGTACCACAGACAGAATCAGCAAGATCCTCCACAAACACAACATCAAGACAGCATTCTGCACAAACCGAAAAATATCCACCATCCTAAGAAACCCCAAAGACAAAATTCAGTTAGAAAATCAAAGAGTTTATGAAATCCCATGCACCACCTGCCCCACCACATACATCAGACAAACCAACAGAAGAATAAGTGCACGCACTGAAGAACACAAAAACTCAGTCAAAAAAGAGGAACCAACTTCTTCCCTGATCCAACACCTTAAAGCCACAGGACACGATATTGACTTTAAAAAGACCAGAACTATTGCCAAAACTGAACACTTTAACAACAGAATAATCAGAGAAGCCATCGAGATAGAAAAACGCCCACACAGCATGAACAAACGAGATGATACCTCCCGCTTACCAGCCATTTGGAAACCCGCCCTTATTGACAAACGAGTCCTTAACACGAGGAATGACACCAGACCCACACTCACGAGGTCCACACAGGATGTCACCACCACACATCCACCCAGAAAGCAGACCCAAACCCACACTGATCAGGAAGCACGACCAAGGACCAGAAGCCAGACCACAGCTGCATCATTAGCCATTTCAAACCCCTCCAATCCATACATGCAGCAGACTGACACCCACTATGAAGATGTAGCACGACCACGAACACGAAGCCAAACAGCAGCAGTGCAGCTCACCAGCTCAAATCCCCCTGCAACTCAGACTAATCTGAGCACAACCAAGCCCCCACCCAAACAGAACACACCCCCAGCCAATCAGAGCATAGCCAAGCTCCCACCCAATCAGTTCAAATCCCCACTAGCAGTTAAAAAGAAAGAAACAGCTGCAATCACACATTGCTCCCAGAAGCACGAAGCTGAAGCCTGAAGATGACGAATGAGACTTCGTCGAAACGTCGCCAAGACACTTCCAATTTTACGCGGGAAAAAACCCGAATAACCGAAGACCTACATACAAACACCCGTGAAAACCTCAGAAAACAAATATATATATATATATACACACACACACACACACACACACACACACACATACATACATACATATATAGGTCTTTGGTTATTCGGGTTTTCTCCCAGTAAAATTGGAAGTGTCTTGGCGACGTTTTGACAAAGTCTCATTTGTCATCTTTAGGCTTCAGCTTCGTATTTCAGGCTGAAGCCTGAAGATGACGAATGAGACTTCATCGAAACATCGCCAAGACACTTCCAATTTTACGCGGGAGAAAACCCGAATAACCAAAGACCTACATACAAACACCTGCAAAAACCTCAGAAAACATATGTTTTCTGAGGTTTTCGTGGGTGTTTGTATGTAGGTCTTTGGTTATTCGGTTTTCTCCCGCGTAAAATTGGAAGTGTCTTGGTGACGTTTCGACGAAATCCCATTAGTCATCTTCAGGCTAGGTGTTTGCAGCTTCGTGCTTCTAGGAGGAATGTGTGATCGCAGCTGTTTCTTCCTTTTAACTGCTAGTGGGGGTGTGAACTGATTGGTTGTTGTGTTCTGATTGGGTGGAGATGGGTTCTGATTGGTTGGGGGTTAGGCTGTGCTCTGATTGGATGGTGGGGTTGGCTGTGCTCTGATTGGCTGGGGGTGTGTTCTGTTTGGGGGGGCTTGGTTGTGCTCAGGTTGGTCTGAGATGCAGGGGGATTTGAGTTGGTGAGCTGCATTGCTGCTGTTTGGCTTCGCGTTCGTGGTCGTGCTACATCTTCATGGTGGGTGTCAGTCTGCTGCGTGTATGGATTGGAGGGGTTTGAAATGGCTAATGATGCAGCTGCGGTCTGGCTTCTGGTCCGTGGTCATGCTTCATCATCAGTGTGGGTTTGAGTTTGCTTTCTACATTGATGTGTGGTGGTGACATGCTGTGTGGCACTCGTGAGTATGGGTCTTGCGTCATTCTTCATGTTAGGGACTCGTTTGTCGATAAGGGCGGGTTTCCAAATGGCTGGTAGGCAGGAGGTATCATCTCGTTTATTCATGATGTGTGGGCATTTTTCTATCTTGATGGCTTCTCTGATTATTCTGTTGTTAAAGTGTTCAGTTTTGGCGATAGTTCTGGTCTTTTTAAAATAAATTTTATGTCCTGTGGCTTTAAGGTGTTGGACCAGGGAAGAAGTTGGCTCCTCTTTTTTGACTGAGTTCTTATGTTCTTCAATGCGTGCACTTATTCTTCTGTTGGTTTGTCTGATGTATGTGGTGCTGCAGGTGGTGCATGGGATTTCATATACTCCTTGATTTTCTAACTCAATTTTGTCTTTGGGGCTTCTTAAGAGGGTGGATATTTTTTGGTTTGCGGAATGCTGTCTTGATGTTGTGTTTGTGGAGGATCTTGCTGATTCTGTCTGTGGTATCTTTTATATATGGGAGGAGGGCTTTGCCGTTTTCTTGTTCTCTGTCTTGGATTTTAGTGGGGGTTTCTTTATGGATTAGTTTGGTAATCTTATTTCTTTGGAATCCATTGGATGTTAGTACATTAGTGAGAGTGTCTACCAGATCGCGTGAGCCGGTCCGAACTGGGAGCATTTCACACTTGCCATATGTGAACTAAAATCATATTATTTATTGTATAGTATTAAATATATAGTATTCAATCCTATCCTCAAAACGACACTATAGAGCACTGAACACCAGAACAATAGACACAAGAAGTTTTTCCCCAAATGCCATCACTCTGCTAAACAAATAATTCCCTTAACACTGTCAAACTATTTACTAAGTCTGCACTACTATTAATCTTCTCATCATTCCCACCACCCATCTCCTTCCACTTATGACTGTATGACTGTAACTTTGTTGCTTGTATCCTTACAATTTTATTGATATTGATTGTTTCCTGATTGCTTATTTGTACCCTATGACTATCATTAAGTGTTGTACCTTATGGTTCTTGATGAACGTATCTTTTCTTTTATGTACACTGAGAGCCTATGCACCAAAGACAAATTCCAATAAAAAATTCTATTCTATTCTATTCTGTTCTGTTCTGTTCTGTTCTGTTCTGTTCTATATTCTATTCATTCACTATGCATTTTCTGTTATATTTAGGTTTATTCAGGATCATTGCCTGATGATATTCCATATTTTTTTTTTAATTTGAATTTATATCCCACCCTTCTCCGAAGACTCAGGGCGGCTTACATTGTGTTAAGCAATAGTCTTCATCCATTTGTATATTATATACAAACTCAACTTTTATTGCCCCCAACAATCTGGGTCCCCATTTTACCTATCTTATAAAGGATGGAAGGCTGAGTCAGCCTTGGGCCTGGTGGGACTTGAACTTTCAGTAATTTCAAGCAGCTGTGTTAATAACAGACTACTTAGTCTGTTGAGCCACCAAAGGCCCTCACAGAACTCCATTCCCCACTTCTGTTATTCTAGTTGGAATAATACTTCAAGAGGAATATCCACATTCACAAACACTGACTCCATATGTGAACCAAAATCAAATCTCTAATTGTATAGTATTGCATATAATTCACATATGTCGACTACATAAATGACCTACTAATAAAACATAGACACAAGAAATAATTAGCAGAGGGTAGCTGCAAGTTCTTACCAGAAGATTGTAAGAGCTTTGAGGATGCATTAGGTCAGGGGTGTCAAACTCACGTCGTCCTGGTGGCCTCATGTGATGAATAGGGACTTTTCCCCCCTTCACTCACTGGGCATCAGCGTGGCCAGCGTATGACGTATCGGCCCGCAGGCTGGGAGTTTGACATCCCTGCATTAGGTAAAGCTCTCATGCCTCTTAGATCACATAATGTGCAACCAGATATGTTTTGTAAATTGACAACGAGAAGAGGTGGACAATTGTCTTTTTCCAGGGTCCTTCACTAGCAACCAATTTGTTGTGCCTTGTCCTCCCTCCTCTCCTCAGCCTGGCCCCTCCCGCCTCCTCCCGGGCCTGCTATCAGATTCAGAGTCTGATAATGAAGAGGAATGGCCTGGCATGCCTCCAGCCCCCAGCCCTGGCACCATGCCTGGACAGAATGTCAGGAATGAACAAACAAACCTCACTCCTACAGCGTGTGAGCAGGGAGCCAGCCATGTGCTAGAATTACCGGCAGCAGATTCAGAGGAAGGGAATCCACAGTGGACGGATCCCCACTTCCAGAGATCTGAGAGGCGACATCAGCAGAAGGAAGGGAGGGGCAGGCCTGGATAAGTGCTGAGTCATGGAGCCACACCCCACAGCCTATATAAAGGATCAGCTTGAGTCAAGCAACTTTGAGTCAAGCAAAGTCTCATCTGGTTTGCTGAAGTCACAACTTGGATTCCTGCCTGCCCTGAGAAATCTGAAAGGAATTTGGCAAAGCTGCAGAGGCTTCATGGCCATGCTTGATACAGACTTCCCAGACCCGGTCGTTGGAGGGGGAGTGGGACACGATACAATTTTTCAGGGATTCTGCCTTTGATGTCATGTTTCAATCCCTGATTACCCCATCCTCTATGTGTTCCCAAGTCCCCTTATAAGAGCACCTCACTGGGTGATTATTACGCCTGAAGGCAGCAGATGCTATACTTTAACAATGCATTCTAAGACAGGGGTCTCCAACCTTGGTCCCTTTAAGACTTGTGGACTTAGCAAAGCTGGCTGAGGAACTCTGGGAGTTGAAGTCCACAAGTCTTAAAGGGACCAAGGTTGGAGACCCCTGTTCTAAGACATTAAATCTAAACTTCTACTCAGTAGAAAAGAGCCTCAATTTTTTTTGCCAAACCGACCCTTTGCCTCAGTTCAGCCTTCAAAGCATCTTGCACTTGTCTGTTCCTCAAACAATATATAATCGGGATGAGAAGAGGCGCCATAACAGTGTTCAGAAGAGCCACCGTTTTGTTGTAGTCCAATCCACTGGTGCCTTTCAGCCTGATGTACGTGAAAATGTACTGGGCCGGTTTAGCTCACGCTGGTAAAAGCCTGTTATTAAGAACACAGTAGCCTGCAATTACTGCAGGTTCGAGCCCGGCCCAAGGTTGACTCAGCCTTCCATCCTTTATAAGGTAGGTAAAATGAGGACCCAGATTGTTGGGGGGGCAATAAGTTGACTTTGTAAAAATATACAAATAGAATGAGACTATTGCCTTATACACTGTAAGCCGCCCTGAGTCTTCGGAGAAGGGCGGGGTATAAATGTAAACAAAAAAAAAAAATGCAACCGCTGTAAGCGATGGTGACCACGGTCAAGTGAGAAACACAAGTGGAGAAGGTCTTCTTCCTCCCTCTGGTGGATGGGATGTGCAGAATGGTGGAAACGATTTTGACGTAAGACCCGATGTTGACACTTAAGGTCCCAAGCAGAAAGAATACGGCAACTACAAAATCGATCATTTCTAGGAAGCTGGTGTCAACACATTTCATTAGGGGTCCATTGTCACAAAAGAAATGATTCATGACGTTGGGACCACAAAAGGGCATCAGAAATAAAGGAATGCATACAACTAGAATTATTGATATCCCCCCTGCCAAGCAACACAATACCAATAATGAGCAGACTCGGTTATTCATGATGGTTGGGTAGTGAAGAGGGTTGCAGATGGCTATGTATCGATCAACAGACATTGCGGCCAGTAGAAAGAATTCAGTGGAACCAAGGACCAAATAAAGAAATATCTGTATGAAGCAACCAGCTAAAGAGATGCTCTTACTACCAGTAGCTATGCTGACCAGCGCTTTGGGAATTACAGTACTCATATACCCAATATCTACCCATGCCAAATGTCGGAGGAAGAAGTAAATTGGGCTGCAAAGTTGAACATTCACCTGGGTGATAATGATAATCACCGCGTTTCCTATTAAAGTCAAAAGATAAATCCCAAACAGGAGGAGAAAAAGGCTAACTTCAAGGGGGAAATTATCAGTCAGCCCCAACAATATGAATTCCCTTACTGTGGTCCAGTTTGTCATCAGTCCGTTCCTATGATTATCATTAAGTGTTAAATTGTACCCTATGACCATCATTTGTGTTGTAAATGTTGTACCTTGATGAAGGTATCTTTTCTTTTATGTACACTGAGAGCGTATGCGCCAAGACAAATTCCTTGTGTGTCCAATCACAGTTGGCCAATAATAATTCTATTCTAAAAACAATGTGAAAGTATTAATCTCCAATCTTCCTTCTTCTTTTAATTATAGATGAGCACCCTTTTATCAGTTTCCGTTCTTTCTATTAAAATCGAAGAGAAGTTAAAACCTGATGGTTTGAACCAGAGCAAGCTTCTTCTGATATGTTATACTAAGTAGGGTCATTCTTCCTTGTAGACTAATTCCTGATGTGGTTAATCCAAGTGGAGCTACATGGAACCCCTTCATGTCAAAAACAATTATCCTTGGGGACATGTAAAGATCTGTTTCTGGATGATGGCTTTTTGGGATTATTTCACCTTTGCCCAGTGTTCTCCAAATTGTTTTTCTGAGATGGGTCCAAATTCTCTTTTGATTCCCTTTACCTAAAACCAATGTGAATAGATGAATGTCAAAAAAAAACCAACCCAGTGTGAATAGACAAAGATGATTTTGTGTTTGTGTATGTATGTGTGTATGTGATAAGGGACGCAGTGGCTCAGGGGCTAAGGCACTGAGCTTGTCGATCGAAAGGTCGGCAGTTCAGCCGTTTGAATTCCTAGTGCTGCCCTGTAGTGGGGTGAGCTCCCGTTACTTGTCCCAGCTTCTGCCAACCTAGCAGTTCGAAAGCATGTAAAAATGCAAGTAGAAAAAATAAGGACCACCTTTGGTGGGAAGGTAACAGCATTCCATGCGCCTTTGGCATTGAGTCATGCCAACCAGATGATCATGGAGACGTCTTCGGACAACGCTGGCTCTTCGGCTTTGAAATGGAGATGAGCACCACCCCCTAGAGTCGGGAACGATTAGCATGTATGCGCGAGGGGAACCTTTACCTTTATGTATGTGAAGGCTAAAACATAGGAAGAACAGTTTCAGGAATTGGGTATATCTAGTCTAACGAAAAGAACGATTGGGGATGACATGATAGGAGTGTTCTAATATTTGAGGGGCTGCCACAAAGAACAGGAGGTCAACCTATTCCCAAAAACACCTGAAGGCAGGACAAGAAACACTGGATGAAAACTTATCAAGGAGAGAACCAAGCTAGAACTAAGAAGGAATTTTCTTAGATTAAGAACGATTAATTAGTGGAAGAACTTGCCTCCAGAATGTGGGTGCTTCAACACTGGAAGATTTAAGGAGAGATTGGGCAACCACTTATCTCAAATGGTACAGGATTTTCCAGTAGCAGGTTCCACTTACCTTCGCTACCGGTTTGTAAATGTGAGCCTGTGTGCACATGCTTGCTTCTCTCTCATGCATGCCTAGAACCTTCTGCGCATGAGCAGAGTGTCCATGATGACATCCAGGTGGGTGGGCGGAGCTTCCTGCTGCTGCCACTACCAGTTCGCCCGAACCGGTTTGAACTGGTAGAAACCCAGCACTGTGGTTTCCTGCTTGAGCAAAAGTTTGGATTAGAAGATCTTCAAGGTCCCTTCCGACTCTGTTATTCTGAATTTAAGGACCCTCCCTGAGTTTTCACTGATCCATGGAAGCGCTATAGAAGAAAGGAAATTTAGAGTGAGAAGAGGTTTTGGAGAAGCTACAGTACAGCCACATTCTTTGTCTAGGTAGGATACGGTGGTAGCATTTTTGCTTTTCCATTTATCTGAAGGTTTGTTGTTTTGCTAAAGAGAACTGCATGGGTTCGCTAAAAATGTCATTAGAACTACATTTCAGTATCTACTTTAAGATAACACTGGGTTTTCATCGTTTGCAGCTATGAAACATGGAAAACTTCTGTTTTCAGCCTCACAGGGTAACTTCATTAAAGAAATCTAATGATTGTTTTGAATAAGGGCCTCTGGTAGCTCAGACTGGTAAGACAGTCTGTTATTAACAGCAGCTGCTTGCAATTACTGCAGGTTCAAGCCCCACCAGGCCCAAGGTTGACTCAGCCTTCCATCCTTTATAAGGTAGGTAAAATGAGGACCCAGATTGTTGGGGACAATAAGTTGACTTTGTATATAATATACAAAAGGATGAAGACTATTGCTTAACACTGTGTAAGCTGCCCTGAGTCTTCGGAGAAGGGCGGGATATAAATACAAATAAAAACAAATAACAAGAAGATACGTTGCACCTAGCCCTAATGCGGTTTTTTTGTGGCATGCAGTAGGCATTGATGGTTTGTAAATCCTGGATTATGGCATGCGTACTTCCACCAATCCTGGCTTGATTTAAAAGTTTGATCAAAGCTAACACGTAGACCAAGTGCTACTGAGTTCTGTATTATATTCCCCTATGAATTATTGGGATCGAATTGAATGTATGTTTGCTTACAAAACAGCCCTCAACATTATACATTAGAAACCGCTTGACTTAATCTATCACTTTTGAACCATGCAAGATATTCCTTAATTTTACAAAGTAAGATTACAGGTCACAGCTCTCAAGAACCGTAAGCAGGAAATAGTTGCAAGGGCTCCTGGATCGGGACTGAAAGTTGAAAAAGAAGCAGTATGCTCCCTCCCATATTTGGGGTAGACAGGTTGCTTCAATAGAAAACCATATATATATAGTTCGGGAGAAAACCCGAACAACCAAAGACCTACATACAAACACCCGTGAAAACCTCAGAAAACACACACACACACACACACACACACACACACACACACACACACACACACACACACATATGTTTAGCAAGATCTAAAATGGACACCTAACATCAAAAACGTCATCAAAAAAGGACAATAAAGAATGTTTTTTCTGTGCCAACTCAGAAAGCTCAAACTGCCCAAAGAGCTGCTGATCCAGTTCTACAGAGGAATTATTGAGTCTGTCATCTGCACCTCTTTAACAGTCTGATTTGGTTCTGCAACCCAACAAGACAGACTTCAGAGGATAATTAGAACTGCAGAAAAAACAATGGCTGCCAACCTGCCTTCCATTGAGGACCTGTATACTGCATGAATCAAGAAGAGGGCCGCGAAAATATTTACCGATCCCTCACATCCTGGACATAAATTGTTTCAACTCCTACCCTCAAAACGACGCTATAGAGCACTGCACACCAGAACAACTAGACACAAGAACAGTTTTTTCCCGATGGCCATCACTCTGCTAAACAAATAATTCCCTCAACACTGTCAAACTATTTACTGAATCTGCATTACTATTAATCTTCTCATAGTTCCCATCACCAATCTCTTTCCACTTATGACTGTATGACTGTAACTTTGTTGCTTGTATCCTTACGACTTATATTGATATTGATTGTTTTCTGATTGCTTATTTGTAGCCTATGACTATCATAAAGTGTTGTACTGTAAGTGCTGTACCTTGATGAAGGTATCTTTTCTTTTGTGTAGATTGAGAGCATATGCACCAAGGCAAATTCCTTGTTTGTCCAATCACACTTGGCCAATGAAAATTCTATTCTATTCTATTCTATTCTATTCTATTCTATTCTATTCTATTCTATTCTATTCTATTCTATTCTATTCTATTCTATTCTATTCTATTCTATTTTATTCTGTACATAGATACATACTTAAATACATACATACATACATACATGCTTTTCATCTTCTGATTTTTGCTGATCAAAGGAGATGTTTAGAAATCAAGAGCAGAATAAAAAAAAAATCAGCTATCAAATTTTGTTTCCTAACTTATTTTTAGGATGCAAAGCGTTTCTCACCCCTTGCGAGCTATGTAAAAGTGTTCGTATCATTTTCATGGTTCTATGCTATTGTCTCATTTAATTTCTGCTTAGTAGAAGCCATTTTCTCGTTGGTTAATCTATCTTTCATTACACCTACAAGTCAAAGCAAAAGCATGCATTAAGATATTACCCCTGAATTCAATGTTTGGGAAGCATAGCATTCTCCATTCGCAGGGCTTTTGAAAAGATGCTTTGTCTTCTTGGCTCAATATCTCTGCCTTTGTCTTCAATTTCTTTTCATAGCAATGAACACAGAAGCAACCTCTCCTACTCAATAGAGCTAGTTACTGTTCTGAAGCATGGGGTATAAGAAGAACTCAAGACTCACTCGTGAAGATCCCTCAGGGATGTCACAAGGAGCAAAGGAATGCATTACAAGGAATCGGTATCAAGTATGCTATATCTCCTTCTACTACTGATGTCAAACCCAAAGTCAGAGAAAATTCATTGTGTGTGTGTGCCTCGTGTTTTGTGGTTTATTTTGGCCTCTCTCATGCAATAAACCCAAGTTTTGTTGTGGCTGGTCTTTGATTTCACATCTGCGAACTCAACCTCTGTGATTTGTAAACCATGATCTAGGCTTTGTTAACTTTTTTGAAGCATACCATCAGAAGTGAAATCTACTTACCTTCCTTACCAGTTCGGAAGTGCGTACACATCACATGCGTACTTGGAACCTCTGCGCATGCGCAAAGGCTTCTGCATATGCGCAGAGTGTCAAAAACAGATTACTTTCTGGTTAAAACCAGGAAGTAACAATGTCCAGGCAGGTGGGCAGAGCCTCATGCTGCTGCCGCTACTGGTTCTCCAAACCACCTGCTGCCGCCGCTACTAGTTCAGCTGAACCGGTCCAAGCTGGTAGCATTTACCCCTGCATACCATGCAAAAAATGTTAGGTCATTTCACTTTGAGTGATAGGTAAATTCCTCCATGCTTTAGCAGGTATTGGTTCGATATAAATACCATTTTCTTGAAGCATCAAAATCAGGATAGTATAGTATAGTATAGTATGGTATGGTATGGTATGGTATGGTATAGGATAGGATAGGATAAGATAGGATAGGATAGGATAGGATGCCACCCAGAATTGGTTATAAAACAGGCAGCTATATAAAAGTAATAAATAAATAGATATATAAATAAATAAATACATCATAAATAAAATTTAAAAATGCATATATGCATAAATAAATAAATACTGTATTTTTCGGAGTATAAGACGCACCTTCCGCCCCCCCCCAAAAGAGGGTAAAAATCTGGGTGCGTCTTATACTCCGAATGTAGCCCCGCCCAGCTTCTCAAACGGAGGTTTCAGAGGCTGAAAAAAGCATCAGAAAAGAAGCTTCAGAAAAGAAGCTCCCAAACGGAGCTTCAGAAAAGAACCCCCCAAACGGAGCTTCAGAAAAGAAGCTCCCAAATGGAGCTGCAGAAAAAAAGCCCCCAAACGGAGCTTCAGAAAAGAAGCCCCCAAGCGGAGCTTCAGAAAAGAAGCCCCCAAACAGAGTTTCAGAGGCTTTTTTTTCTTAAGCTCTGTTTTGGAGGCTTTCAGAGGCAGAAAAAAGTTTTTTCTGAAACAAAGTTTCAGAGGCAGGAAAAAAAAAAGCCAAAAAAACCAAGGCACAGAGCTCACAACCAAGGAACCTTTTGCTAAAATTCACCTCTGGCAACAGCTGATTGGGGGTTATTCCAATAGGCCGATCCACCTGCCAATCAACTTTTTTCTTATTTTCCTCCCCAAAAACTAAGGTGCGTCTTATACTCCGAATGTAGCCCCGCCCAGCTTCTCAAACGGAGGTTTCAGAGGCTGAAAAAAGCATCAGAAAAGAAGCTTCAGAAAAGAAGCTCCCAAACGGAGCTTCAGAAAAGAACCCCCCAAACGGAGCTTCAGAAAAGAAGCTCCCAAATGGAGCTGCAGAAAAAAAGCCCCCAAACGGAGCTTCAGAAAAGAAGCCCCCAAGCGGAGCTTCAGAAAAGAAGCCCCCAAACAGAGTTTCAGAGGCTTTTTTTTCTTAAGCTCTGTTTTGGAGGCTTTCAGAGGCAGAAAAAAGTTTTTTCTGAAACAAAGTTTCAGAGGCAGGAAAAAAAAAAGCCAAAAAAACCAAGGCACAGAGCTCACAACCAAGGAACCTTTTGCTAAAATTCACCTCTGGCAACAGCTGATTGGGGGTTATTCCAATAGGCCGATCCACCTGCCAATCAACTTTTTTCTTATTTTCCTCCCCAAAAACTAAGGTGCGTCTTATACTCCGAAAAATACGGTAAATAAATCGGTTGTATTTTAAATCACAGCAAATTAATTTTCTAGTCGAATGCACATTTTCCTCTTGAAATTCATGATTTCCAATCTCGCCATCCACTTCTCTCATCTCGTCCATTTATGCAGCTGATGTTTCTTTTCCTACAAAGTTAGAAAGGAATATTGTTGGTCTGTGACTATTTCAAATCGCCGCCCAAACAGATACTCGTGGAATTTCTTTACCCCAGAGACTATGGCAAGCGCTTCCCGGTCTAGTTGGCTATAGTTCCTTTCTGTTGCTGACATCGTGCGGGAAAAATATGCGATAGGGGCTTCCGACCCGTTCAGTAACTTGTGGCTGAGGACAGCTCCTACCCCATAGGGTGATGCATCACAAACTAATACTAATGGCAATGTCTCATTATACTGAATTAAAAGGTTGTCGCTGGACAAAAGTCTCTTAACGCCTTCAAATGCCTTAGCCTCAACCCTGCCCCAAGTCCACACAGAGTTTTTTGCTAGCAGCTTATGTAGTGGTTCTGCTACCGTTGCCTTATTTTTTAAAAATACAGCATAGAAGTTAACAAGCCCCAAAAATGCTTGTAATTCTGCTTTGTTTTTTGAGGGTGGAGCCTTCCTAATGGCTCGCACCTTGCTCTCCAAGGGATGGATGCCTTCCTTATCTATCCGATAACCCAAAAATTCTACTGATTCAACTCCGATATGGCATTTGTTAAGTTTAACCTTAAGTCCCGCAGTCCTGAAAATTTCCAAAACTTTCTGCAATTTGTGGCTGATATTAACACATCGTCAAAATAGGGGACTACTCCCGGTAGATCCTGTAGGAGCCGTTCCATGAGGTTTTGGAATAACCTAGGGGCTACACTAACTCCAAACTGAAGTCGAGTGCATTTAAAAGCACCCCTGTGTGTGACAATTGTCTGTGCTTCGGCCGTTTCGTTGTCAACTGGTAACTGTTGGTAGGCCTGTGCCAGGTCGAGTTTGGCAAAAACCTGTCCCTGCCCTAACGAGTGCAACAAATGTTGTACGATGGGGACAGGGTAAGCACTCTTTTGCAATGCTTTGTTAAGCGTTGCCTTATAATCAGCACAAATACAGACAGATCTATCCGGTTTGACTGGGGTCACTATTGGCGTCTCCCATTTTGTATGGTTGACTGGGACTAGGATTCCCTGGTTCACTAGTTTGTCTAATTCCCTATCTATTTTGGGTTTGAGCACGAATGGAACCCTTCTTGCTTTTAGCCTAATCGGAGCTATCTGGGGGTCTAAATTGAATGAAATGGGGGTCCCCACGTACTTGCCCAGGCTGTCTTGAAAAACATCCTCGAATCCCCGCAACAGTTCCTCCTTCAGGTTGTCGCCAATGCTGTGAACCCCGGTAATGCCCATTCCCAAGGCTTGGAACCAATCGAGACACAGCAAGCTGGGCAGGTTCCCATCGATGATGGTGATCAGCAGGGTTCTATTGAATTGTCCATATCTCACTCTGACCGACGTGACTCCTCGAACAGGGATTCGGTTTCCCTGGTAGTGTTGCACTCTCAGCTTTTGGGGTTGCAGCTGGCATTTCGCGACTTCTGGCAGGTCCCTTGCGATTGTGTCCCAGGACATAATCGTGATTGATGAGCCGGTATCCACCTCCATCTTACACTGCACTCCTTCGATGTAGGTCTTGGTGAATATTTTCTTTTCCAGTTGTGTCGATGCGTGACCCACTCGAACAGTGGTGTGATTTGACTTCACGCCTTTTTTGAATTGGCCAATCCCTGGCCACCTCATGGAACTGGCGCCCTGCTGATTGGCCGGTTTGAATTTTGGGCGGCAAGGTTGGGAGACTTGGCAAGCCTGAGCTATGTGTCCTTTCTTTTTACACCCCCGACAAATTGCGTCTTTGAACCTGCAATTCTGTCATTGGTGTTGGCCTCCGCAACTCACGCACTCGTCACGGTCGCTTCTTTCCGGCCTCCCAGTGTGGAAAACCTCTTCCCCTTCTTCATCTTCCCACTCTGCCTGGATTTCCTCGCTGTGAATCGGTGTCGCTTTCGCTGAGGAATTAGGCGTGTTCGGCTTCTGTAAGGTTTCTGCCGCTTTGGTGGATATCTCATGCGCCCTGGCCTCATCTAGGGCTATCACGAGGGTTAGGTTGCTTTTCGAAAGCAGCCGCCTCTGTAGTCGGATGTCCCTGACCCCACAAATGAGTTGTTCTAATAGAGTGTCCTCCAAGTCCCTGTACTCACAGTGGGTTGCAGTTTTGCTTAATGCGGCCATGTACACGCTGATCGACTCGCCCTCTCGCTGAACTCTTTGCCTTAGTTCAAAACGTTGCACGAATTTCGATGGCACTGGTGCATAGTGTGCTTGTAGCGTTGTTTGGAGCACTGGCCACGGTACCGACTCAACCGGCGTTGGTTCTGACAGCGATTCGGCAGTATTGAACACTTCTGGTCCGCAGTGGCTCAGGAAGTAAGCACGCTTTCGATTATCCGACACTCCTTGCAGTTTGTTGGCTTTGAGGAAACACTCGAAGCGAGCCATGTATGACCCCCATTTTTCTTTGGCTGGGTCGAATGGTGCTGGCAGCATATAGCTAGACATCGCTATGTATCCATCCTTGATAACTGGCTGGGTTTGAAACTAAGTTGCTCCTTCAGTTCTTTTCCTAGTCTCACTGCCTTCAATATCCCATCCTCGTCGCCAATGTTAAGTTTGGGCAATGAAAAGGCAGGAGACGATGCAAGTGACAACAGCTCTTTGGTTTATTGTGAAACCCAGCAAAAGACAACAGGCAAACACCTCTCTTTATATAGTATTTGGCTGAGGCACCAGCCAATCAGCAACGTGTATTTTCCCGCCCAAATTTCCCTCCAAAGTTTCAAATACATTACACCCATGCTGTTTCCTAGGAGTAGCACAGAAGTCCTTGCTGTTCTGGAATGTATTTTTGAGATCCCAGTCTAGACTAGTGACAGCTAAATCTGGCCGTAGGCTTTGCCTCTTATCAATAAGCAACCAAATCAGAAGGTCATTTAAAAGCAGTTTATTAGGGTACTCTGATAAAGTGGGATCTCCCTATGAAAAAGAGAGCCCTGAGACCCATCTTACATTCCTTTTTATAGTTAACACAACAAAGAAAAATGAAAGAAGAAAATGGGTTGGAAAAGATAAGAGTAGCCTCTCCTTGCACAGTAAATTAACTACAAAGCTTGTTTGAAGTTAGATAACCAGATGCCAGTTGACCCTAAGAATCTCTTTCTTATCAGGAGATAGTCACCAGACATCCTTCTGTAAATTATCATTTCATTTTTAGGAGTTTTAAAAGCTATCTAATCAATCCATATAACCAGGGATGGGATTCTACCAGTTTGGACCGGTTCAAGTGAACCGGTAGCTCCGACAATCAGCTGGGAGAAAATTAGTTCACTCTGATGATCAGGTGGGAGCAAACTGGTTCGGTCCAATGATCAGCTGTGCCCGCCTGCCCCTGACTTTTTATTTCCTTTGTTTGAAGCCCAACTGATCTGCTTTGCCACGCCTCAGCTGTTTTACTCACTGGGGCTGCAGTAGAAGGTAAGTTTTAGAGCTGAATTCAAATGCACCATGCATGTGAGCGAGGCAACAACATGCATGTAAAGTGCATCCTCAGAGAACCGGTTGTTACACCGGTTGAATCCCACCACTGCATACAACCATTAATAAAAGTTTTCCCACATTCCAGTCTGTAATGAGCCTGAACATAGAAAATAAGGCAAATTAAAACTAGGTTAACTAACAAATTGCAAAGTCCGTGTCATGTGCCCCTCACTACAGCAGTAGATGACGGTTCTCTCATCCACGTATTAATAAAATCCAAGTCTGTTTACATTTGCATGAGATCGGCCAAGGTTGGCGAAGTCCTTCCAACGATTTCTCCTCACACAATACGTTTGTGCCTCTGCAAACAGTCTCGGAAAGCATCCTTGACCTTCTCATTCCTCAAAGAGTAAATAAAAGGGTTCAGTAATGGGGTGACTACAGCAGTAAGAACTGCCACAGCTTTCTGGACATCCTGAGACCTACATTTGCTGGGCAAAGAATACATGAAGATGGCACTGCCATAGAAGATGGAAGCGACCGTGAGGTGAGAGGCACAGGTTGAAAAAGTCTTCCTACGGCTACCGCTCGTCTGCATCCTCAAGACAGTCACAATTATGTAGAGGTAAGAGACAACAGTTACACACAAAGAGCTAAGTAAGACCAGAGCAGAGAGGCTAGACTCCAGCATCAGGAGAGCACTTATATCATTGCAAGAAAGCTTGATCAGTGGAGCATAGTCGCAGAAGAAATGATCGATAACATTAGAGCTGCAGAAGGACAGTTGGCTCAGGAGAACAATGGGGCCAAAATTATTCAAGAAAGCACCAAACCAGCACACCAATATCAAATTCACACAGACCCATCTATTCATGATGATCGTGTAGCGCAATGGACGGCAGATAGCAGTGTAGCGGTCAAAGGCCATGACGGCAATCAGAATGATCTCACAGGTACCAAGGAAGAAGTAAGTGTTAAGTTCTGGAAGTAACGAGGCTGGAGACCAGGGTAGTGACAACAGCTCTTTAATATAGGGTGAACCCAGCAACAGGCTGGGGGAAAAACCTCTCCTTTTATACAGTTCTGCTGGAGGCTTCGACCAATCAGCAACGTGCTGATTTCCCGCTCAAATATTTAAAGGTACAAACATGAATACATAACACTCCTCCCCTCCCAGAAAACACTTTGCCACTATTTACATATTATTTACATGTTATTTTTCGACGTAGTCACGCAAATAACCTGGGCGTCTCCTAGTTCTTTCTGACCTGCGCGGTTCAGTTTTGGGTGGTGTTTTGAGCTGGTCGGAGGGGCTGTTTTCTCCTCCCAGCTCTTTCTCTGGGCCAACGGGCTCCGGATTATTGGCCGACTCTTTTTCTTGGCCATCCGGCCTTGGATTAATTTTGGAACTTTCCCTGCTGCTTCCCTCGGGAACCTGATGGCGTCGCTGGAACTCTGGGACCTCAGCTAAGTCTTGCGCCTCCCCCGGGTCATTGTCAGCTGTGGATTCAAATTGGTATTGGTCATGATCTGTTTCATTTGGTTCGATTTGGTCAGTTATTCGTTTCCTTAACTGATCTATGTGGCGCCTCCACACTCGGTTGTCGGGTAGCTCTACCACGTACGATTTTGGGCCGGTTATCTTTATTATTTGTCCTGCGAACCAACTAGGGCCGTCCCCATAGTTTCGGGCCCACACCCGGTCGCCTATGCTCATTTCCCTTGTCTTGTCCTAGTTGCCCTTGTAACCCTCGGTGTGTAATGGGGGTTCAACCGGTCAAGTGGGCACCGGAGTTTCCGTCCCATTAACAATTCAGCTGGGCTTTTCCCGGTGGCCGTGCTTGGGGTTCTGTGCTGGACGGCTAGGAAAAAGTCTATTTTTGTTTGCCAGTCACCTGGCTTGATCCTGGACAATGCCTCCTTAGCGCTCCGGACGGAACGCTCTGCAAGGCCATTCGACGCAGGGTGGAAAGGCGCAGAGAGGGCATGTCGGATGCCTTCCTCTGCCAGGTATTCTTCGAACTGGGCTGCCGTGAATTGGGGCCCATTGTCGGACACCAGAGTGTCCGGCAACCCGTGAGTTGCGAATAGGTGGCGCAGAGTTGCGATTACTGCTTCGGCCGTAGTGGATTTCATGATTATGATCTCCAACCATTTAGAAAATGCATCCACAACCACTAGGAATGTTTGGCCGTGAAAAGGGCCAGCAAAGTCAATGTGGATTCTTGACCAAGGCCCTTGGGGCTTTTCCCATTCTCTGACTGGGGCCGTTGGGGGTAGAGGTCTGGACTCTTGGCAAGCTTGGCATTTCCCTACCCTCTCAGCAATCTCTGCGTCCATGAGTGGCCACCATACATAGCTTCTAGCTAACCCCTTCATCCTTACGATGCCTGGGTGACCCTCGTGGAGGAGGTCCAATACCTTGCCCCTTAACTTAACAGGAATTATTACACGATCACCCCATAACAGGCACCCCCCTTGAGCCGAGAGCTCATCTCGTTTTTTAACAAATTCTTTGAACCGTTCGCCCGGCGCAGCGGGCCACCCTCTCTGTACCCAACCGAGTACAGTCCTTAACACAATGTCCCGGTATGATGCCCGAGCCACTTCCTTTGATGTGACTGGGCCAGAGTCCAACGAGTCAATAAGTAGGATGGGCGTCCCCGGAGTGGGGTCTTCGGTCGCCCCTGGTAGTGGGCATCGGCTTAACGCGTCTGCATGCCCCACTTCTTTTCCTGGTCGATGCTGCAGCTTGTACGAATAAGCGGCTAAGAATATAGTCCAACGGGTCAAGCGTGGCGAAAGTGCCACAGGCGTTGGGCGGTCGCCAGCCAGTATCCCCAGTAGCGGTCTGTGGTCAGTCACGATTTCAAAATTCCGCCCAAAGACATACTCGTGGAATTTTTTGACCCCTGACACAATGGCTAGTGCTTCTTTGTCTAATTGGCTGTAGTTCCTCTCTGGGGAGGACATCGTTCTAGAGTAGAACGCTATAGGGGCTTCTGTGCCGTTTGAAGTCTATGGCTGAGTACAGCCCCACCCCATAAGGGAGGCATCGCAAACCAGCACTAGGGGTAATGAGTCGTGATATTGGATGAGCAGGCTATCACTTGAGAGCAGGTTCTTGACTGCTTCAAAAGCCCTATTTTCTGACTTTCCCCAAGACCAAACAGTATTTTTCCCTAAGAGCCTATGCAGCGGTTCCATAGCAGTCGCTTTGTTCTTTAAAAGACCGCAAAAATTAACCAATCCCAGGAATGCCTGCAGCTCTGCTTTGTTTTTGGGCGCTGGAGCCTTCCTAATTGCCTTAACCTTGCTCTCAGTAGGGTGAATTCCTTTCTTGTCTATCCGATAGCCCAAGAAATCGACGGATTCGACCCCGATCTGGCATTTATTTGTCTTGACTTGTAATCCGGCTGTCCGGAAAATGCTCAAGACCTTTCTTAACCGCTCCCCCAATTCCTCCATGTTTTCCCCTGAAATTAGGACATCATCGAAGTAGGGAACTACCCCTGGGAGCCCCTGCAGTAGTCGTTCCATCAGGTTTTGGAACAGCCCTGGTGCCACACTGACCCCAAATTGCAATCGGGTGCACTTGAAGGCCCCCCTGTGCGTCACAATTGTTTGGGCTTCGCCAGCGGGCGCCTACTGGCAGTTGTTGGTAGGCTTGGGCCAAGTCTAACTTTGCAAAGATTTGCCCTTGCCCCAAAGAGTGCAATAAGTGCTGCACCACTGGAACCGGGTAAGCGCTTTTCTGTAAGGCTTTGTTAAGCGTCGCCTTGTAGTCAGCGCAGATTCTAATTGACCCGTCCGGTTTTATGGGGTGACGATTGCCTCCCACTTTGCGTGATCGACTGGCACCAAAATCCCTGATTAATGAGCTTATCCAGCTCCTTATCGATTTTTGGTTTTAGGGCAAAGGACTCTCCTCGCCTTAAGCCTAATGGGGCTACCTGGGGTCTAAGTTGAAGGAAATAGGGGTCCCTTGTACTTGCCCAGGCAGTCCTTGAAGACATCTTCGAACTCGTTAAAGAGAATGTCTTTCAGGTTACAGTCACTTCTGTAGATGCCAGTCACTCCCATGCCCAGGGCACGAAACCAGTCTAGTCCCAACAGACTGGGCAGAGTTGCTTCCACGATCGTGATGGGCAGGGGCTTTTATGTGGACCGTACTCGACTCGGACGGAGGTGGTCCTCGAACAGGGATGCGATTCCCTGGTAGTCGTGCACTGTAGCCGTTGTGCTTGCAGGTGGCGCCGCGACGGACGGCAGCGACTTCGCCAAAGTGTCCCAGGACATGATGGTGATCGCTGATCCCGTGTCTACTTCAAGCCGGCACCGTACTCTCTATTTTTGGCTTGGTGAAGATCTTCTTCTCCACTTTGGTCGAGGCGCGCCTATGACCACAGTTGTTTGGTTGGAATCGCGCTTTTTGTTTGAGCCAATCGCGGGCCCCCTTGCCGATCCCGCGCTCTGATTGGCCGATTTGAATTTTCGGCGGGAAGGTTGGGCCCCTCGACAAACTTGAGCTAGGTGCCCTTTCTTCCCACACCGCCGACACGTCGCGTCTTTAAACTTGCAGCGTTGGCGCTGGTGTTGACCCCCGCAGCTTCCGCATTCGCCTCGGTCCCCTTTGTCGCGTTTCTCGGTGCGGCAGACCCTTCCTCGTCTTCACCGCCGGATTCGGTCTGAACCTCCTCCTGGTGCACCGGAGTTGCCTTGCGCCGCCTTTTGTGGGACCGGCTTCTGCAGTGTCTCTGCCGCTTGGGTGGACATTTCATGTGCTCTGGCTTCGCCCAGAGCGTTGGCCAGTGTGAGGTTGCTCTTTGCTAGCAGCCGCCGCCGCAAACGGATATCTTTGACCGGATGAGTTGCTCGAGGAGCACCTCGCCCAGGTCGCGGTATCCGCAGTCCTTGGACGCTTTTCTTAGGGCGGCCATGTAGTCACCGATGGATTCGCCTCCATCTGCCTTCGCTCTCAATTCAAACCGCCGCACGTATTTGGACGGCGTTGGTGCGAAGTGATTTTTTAGCAAAGTCTGCAAAGTTGGCCATGACACCGACTGCAACGGTGTTGGCTCTGCCAGGGCTTCCGCGATGTCGATGACCTCCGGACCACAGTGGCTTAGGAAATAAGCCCTCTTTCGGTTATCTGGAACTCCGTGCAGTTCGTTGGCTTCTAGAAAGCTGTCGAAACGGGTCATATACGTTCCCCATTTCTCTTTAGCCGGGTCAAACGGTGCAGGCGGAGTGTAACTGGCCATCTCCGCTTTTCTGCCCTGGGTTTGCTGGGTTCGGGTCTATCGTGCTTCAGCTCGGTTCTGGTTCTCCTCAGCCTCGAGATCCCACCTTCGTCGCCAATGTTAAGTTCGGGAAGTAACGAGGCTGGAGACCAGGGTAGTGACAACAGCTCTTTAATATAGGGTGAACCCAGCAACAGGCTGGGGGAAAAACCTCTCCTTTTATACCGTTCTGCTGGAGGCTTTGACCAATCAGCAACGTGCTGATTTCCCGCTCAAATATTTAAAGGTACAAACATGAATACATAACAGTAAGAGTAGCACTGAGTGATGCAGCCCAAGAAAGAGATTGAGCTGTTCAGAGAAACTAGATTGGACATCATCTTCGGTGTGATTGTCAGAACGAAAAATACCTCCAGAAAGGAGAGGTTGCAGAGGAAGAAATACATGGGGGTTTGCAAGTGTTGGTCCACGCATACCAGACTGATGATCGTGAGGTTCCCAGCCAAAGTGAAAAATAACACAACCAGGAGCAACGAAAAAAGGAAGAGTTGCATGGGCCTAGGTAGTTGGAAGCCAATTAAGATGAACTCTGTCACTTCTGCCGAGCTATTCTGAGTCCTACTTCCCATCATGAATTTGCTGGTGGAGAAAAATGCAGGAAAGAAACGCACTGCAGTTTACCTTCTTTTCTTACGTCCCAAGTTCAGATATGGAGATCACTCATCAAAGAGTGCCAGAAACAGACTCCTCAAGCCAAGAGACTGGGGTCTATCCCTCCTTCAGGCTTCTTCTCATAGAAATTGTGAATACTCCAACACTGGAAATTTTTAAGAAAATGTTGGATAACCATCTGACTGAGATGGTGTAGGGTTTCCTGCCTGGGCAGGGGGTTGGACTAGAAGGCCTCCAAGGTCCCTTCCAACTCTGTTGTTATGTTATGTTATGAAATGCACCAACATTGAAATTCCTTCTCGCAAAGAACAGAAACTGAGTACTGATAGTCAACTGTCTTTCAGAATGTGCATCTGGAAGAAGACTAGAAGCCGTGGATCCCATTTTCATCTCCACATCCCAAACTTTCAGCAGGAAGATCTCAGGTGGCCACTTCCAATCCATCTTTTCTTTAGCCTGGCATTCTGATGGCTCTGCCTACACATAGACTATGCTTGTATTTTCCTCCATCCTGTGGCACTTTTTCCCAAAATGAATTTAGCAGATGATTAACTTCTAGGCAGCAATATCCCTCTTGACAATCAGTGAAATAAATTGGCATTTAAAAAGTATAAGTTGAGATACGTCCTTGGAGACATTTGTTAATGGGTTCCCCAGAGAGTAAAGTTCGGAAATAAATTTATTCATTTTGGCGGCGTCAAAACTTTAATGACATTAGGCCTGATTTTTCTAGCTTGCAGTGGAGATGTTCAGCAACAAAATACACACTCACAACCTCTCAACCAAAATGGCAGTCAATTGAATAATGCTAAGATCCGTGATAATGTTAGAAGACAAATCCTTAGAAGACTATCATTAAGTGTTGTAAGTGTTGTACCTTGAAGAAGGTATCTTTTCTTTGATGTACACTGAGAGCATATGCACACTTGGCCAATAAAAATTCTATTCTATTCTCTATCCAAAATGTGGACTTTGGACCACACAACATCATCTATCTCTAATCTAAAACACGGTCCTTTCAATAGTTCCAAGAAGGCTCCACTCCCATTTGCACCACTCAGATGACCCTGAGGACACAGATAAACCTCTAGGTGACCTTACTGGCTAACTAAAAGAATGCAAATGACCAGCTGTCTGCAAGGAGTATAAAACCTTCCATTTCCCACCATCCAGTCAGAGCTAAAGAAGCTTCTTGGATGAGAAGCGAAACGTCTTCAAAGAAAAACCAAGAAAGTCCAGTTGCCTCTTTGAAGAAGCACCATTGGGACAACCATGACCTGGATGACTGAGAATCTCCATACACATACAGGAGTTGTCCCATCCATTCTCAAGAAAGTCTGGTGGCTGGTTTCTGTTCTACTAAAAAATAAACTATGTGAAGACTTTGGTGATTTGATATGCTTATTTTTCTTCTCAATGAAGAAAGGTAGTAATTTGATCTTGTGCATTCACTGTTGTCCAGTTTCATGCTAGAAATGTTATGGCTCCATTGGTCAAACATGGGGCAGACTATGAATTTGGGGAGGCCTGGAAATATAAGATTTAGATGCAAGAGAATATTCAACCTTCCATCACAACACAAAGCAGAGATGTGAGCTTTATAAATGTCTTCATATTGTTTCCAATGGAACAAACTTCCCCAGCAAAGAGTGAAGGAAAAAAATTGTTAGTCTAAAGCCAAGTCTGCATGATTTCAGGATTCTGACCGACGCCCTAATTAAATCATGAGCCTCGATCCAAGCTTCCAAAGAAATCCAGTTATTTATTAGGAACGTCATGTCAGCAGGTTCCAAGTGAAGCCAACTCTGACCCCACATAATTTACGGCCCAGGCTTGACTCTGTTTCCCCTCACCCCCCAGTGTGTGTATCAGTCACATTCTCCAACAAAGCAATTTCGTGGGTTGTAGAGATCACTCCCCTCCGGCCACTGTGGGTAACCCCAGGAGAGAGCCTTCACAGAGATATGTCTGGAATGTGCTTTTGTTTTTGGCTGCTGTGCTGCTTCGTCACAGGAGGAAGTTCATTTTCCCATCCTCCTTGCCTATGGCAATTTGAGAGCAGGCCAGGAATGCTTTGCGAGTTGACACATGAATTATACTGAGGTCAAGTTGTTGCACTATTATTGCTATAAGCACAGCAATAATATTAGACTCCAATAGACTATATATCGATATATTCAAAGCAATCTCCTGCATTAAAAACATAATTGTGTCCAATAAAGGGTAATAGAGTATTGCTGGTGAAAATTTTGACTATTGTTTCTTTAAAGATGGATTCCTTTGAAAATACAACCTGTCCATTTCATTTTGATAAATAGCTGATATACTATAAAGGTAAAGGTTCCCCTCACACATATGTGCTAGTCGTTGCCGACTCTAGGGGGTGGAGCTCATCTGTGTTTCAAAGCCGAAGAGCCAGCGCTGTCCGAAGACATCTCTGTGGTCATGTGGCCGGCATGACTCAATGCCAAAGGCGCACGGAAGGCTGTTACCTTCCCACCAAAGGTGGTCCCTATTTTTTTCTACTTGCATTTTTTACGTGCTTTCAAACTGCTAGGTTGTCAGAAGCTGGAACAAGTACCAGGAGCTCACCCCATTACATGGCAGCACTAGGGATTCGAACCACTGAACTGCCGATCTTTCGAATGACAACCTCAGCGTCTTAGCCCCTGAGCCACCGCGTGCCTATTTATAAACTATAGAATAGTATTATTCTTACTGTATTGAGCCAGCAGTGCATGGCTGCAGCCAAAAAATGCTAATGCAGCCCTTGGTTCAATAAACGAAGGCATAGTATCGAAATCAAGTGAAGTATTAGTATCAATTTATAAAGTTTTAGTATCTGGAATACTGCATCCAGTAGTGTCACCACAGTACAAAAAAGCTGTTGAGATGTTGGGGGGGGGAAATGCAAAGAAGAGCAACTAAGAGCAACTAAGGGCTTCTGGTGGCTCAGCAGACTAAGTCTGTCTGTTATTAACACAGCTGCTTGCAATTACTGCTAGTTCAAGTCCCACCAGGCCCAAGGTTGACTCAGCCTTCCATCCTTTATAAGGTAGGTAAAATGAGGATCCAGATTGTTGGGGGCAATAAAAGTTGACTTTATATATAATATAGAAAAGGATGAAGACTATTGCTTAACACAGTGTAACCCGCCCTGAGTCTGCGGAGAAGGGCGGGATATAAATGCAAATTAAAAATAAAAATTAAAGGCCTGGAGACAAAAACATATGAATGACGGTTGCAAAAATTGGGTATGACCAGTCTAGAGAAAAGGACATTTCATTACCCTAACTAGGTAACATCATCAGTTCTAGTACTAGCACTAGCACTGATGATGTTACGTAGTCTGGGCAATGAAACGTCTACAAGAAAACAAGCAAGCTCAGAGAGCACCAAGGGAGGTCGAAATAAAGCACAGATCAGGAGGGGACATGCACATAATGAGTTCTGCCTGCCTTTGGGCTTGACATCAATAGAGGAAACCAACATAGAATGCCTATTACAGATTCCCTTGGAATGCATTTTTTTCACTGCTTCAGTAAATCCCTGAGGAACCTTTGCAAGCCTATCTTGAATACCTCTTACACCATCTTTTTCAAAATAATAACTCGCTCGGTGGCTTAATAAGAAGTTACTGCTATGCTCATTGCCATGAAAAGATATGGAAGGTATGCATGCCGAAAAATTGTCCTGAACACATCTGCAGATCAAGAATCTTTTCAAAGGCACTCCGAATGGTGAATATTATCTTTTCCCAAATTTAAATTAGGGAGTCAAGTTCTAATGGATAATTTTTTCTTCTTTTTTGGTTTGTCAGTACATTCAATCTTGTCTAATAAACCGGAAGAATTTTATTGGCAGAAAGAAGATAGTGACATATGAAATTCATGAAATTTGTATGCCTATTTTAAAGTAAATTGGAAACTGGAGGATTTTGGAAATGTTTCAACGCTTGGCTCAAGAATATTGAGCTTTAATACCGTTTGGAAGATCAAGAGACTGATTGCAAACTTTCGGATTGTTACATTAGGTATGTTTAGGACTGGTTTAGAAACAAAATTGATGCCAAATTTTGTTTACTCATATACAGTAGTGGCCAAAATTGTGGAAACCTTTTGGGAAAAGTGTATTTTCTAAAACTAGTCAATAACACCACTTTTTTTAAAAATAGTATCATAAAATTATATATCAATGGAAAGGCAATTTAATCAAGAATGTAATGCAATAACTTTTATGAAGGATTTGCTATTGAAATAGCAGTTACAGTATAAAGAAGAAAAGTGAAACACGTAGGAAAAAATGAGATATACAAAAATTATCACCATGTCAGTTAATACTTAGTTGGGTAAACTTTAGCATGAATTATGGCCTTATAATATCTTCCCATGGAGTGAACCCAGTCTTTTAGTTCTGTAGCTGTTGGAATGTGAAACCAGGATTGAAGGATTGCTTCTATTAACTGGGTTTTATTGCTGGGTCACTTCCAACTAACAAGTTTCTTTAGTTGGCTCCATCAATTTTCAATTCGGTTAAGATTTGGACTGTTCCCAGGCCATTCCAGCAGTGGAATAGGATTATCTTGAAACTCCCAAGAAAAAAATGGTGTTATTAACCATCAAACCTCAAATATACACTTTTCCCAAAAGGTTTCCACAATTTTGGCCACTCCTGTAATTCATCATAGGGGAATATGCCCAGCAAAGGCTCCGAGCCGAATTTCTTTTGATCCTAATTTGCAAGCCTACAAACTGTGTTTGCATGACAGACAAATCTGGAGGATGCGCGTTTTGTCAGAGAGTTTGTTAGTTTTAAAAAATTTCCTTAAATAAATTTTATGATGAATTCATCTCTCTGCTTCATCCTCATGGCATAATGCTAAGGAGGGGTAAACCAGAGCAAAGGTGTTGTTATGTAAATGAACTTGCAAAAAAGACATTCTAGAAACATTTAACAATTAAGCAGTGGAATGGCTTGCCTTCAAATGTTGTGGGTGGTCCATCGCTAGAGGCTTTTAAGATGAGACCGGACAACCAGTGGTGTGAAATGGTGTAGAGTTTCCTGCTAGAGAAAGGTTGAACTAATTTTTATTTATTTATTTATTTTATTTCGTCAAGCATGTGAGAGGTAACAGATATAAGTAGAAACGTAATTACGAATACATGAAATGGATACATATAAAAGGGAACATTAGGACAGGGACGGTAGGCACGCTGGTGCGTTTATGCACGCCCCTTACAGACCTCTTAGAAATAGGGTGAGGTCAACAGTAGACAGTTTAAGCTTAAAGTTTTGGGGGTTTGGGGAAGAAACTACAGAATGAGGTAGTGCATTCCAGGCATTGACCACTCTGCTGCTGAAGTCACATTTTCTGCAATCAAATTTGGAGCGGTTTACCTTGAGTTTATATCTATTATTTGCTCTTGTATTGTTGCGGTTGAAGCTGAAATAATCACTGACAGGTAGGACATTGTGGTAGATAATTTCATGTACTATGCTTAGGTCAGATTGAAGTCTGCGTAGTTCTGAGTTGTCTAAGCCCAAAATTTGGAGTCTGATGGCATAAGGTATTTTATTGCGAGCAGAGGAGTGGAGGATATATCAATATCAATAACACTAATGACTAGAAGTACTTTGATATGATTCAAATCATAATTCCTTATTGTACAAGAGATTAACAGAATAGTAGAGTCGGGTGGGACATTTTAGGTCTTCTAGGAAACCCTATACCATTTCAGACAAAAGGTTCTCCAATCTCTTCTTAGAAACCTCCAGTGATGGAGCACCAACAACTTCTGGAGGCAAGTCCTTCCACTGATTAATTGTTCTCCTTGTCAGGAAATGTCTCCTTAGTTCTAGATAGTTTTCCTCTCCTTGATTAGTTTCCATCCATCGCTTCTTACCTTGCCTTCAGGTGCTTCGGAGAATAGCTTGATTCCCTCTTCTTTGTCTTTGCCCCTTAGACTAACCATCCGATGACCATCAAAGCTGGAGAACTTGTATTTATTTGAAATTTTTGTAGATTAAAATGAAAAGGAAGTTGGATAATAATCTCTTATGGTTTCATTCTATTTTCAGGAATGGACTAAATGGCAAACAGCACCAGAGTGAGAGAGTTCATATTGTTAGGGCTGACCAACAACCCTCAACTTGCCATTGGCCTTTTCCTCATCTTGCTTGGGATTTACCTTTTAACATTGATAGGAAACATGTTGATTATTATTATCACACTGGTCAACGCCCAACTGTATAGCCCGATGTATTTTTTCCTCCGACATGTGGCATGGATAGAGATCGGGTACATGAGCACCATCATTCCTAAAACACTGATCAACACGGCCACTGGCAGCAAAAGCATCACTTTAGCTGGTTGCTTGGCACAGATGTTTCTCTACTTTGTTCTTGGCACCACTGGGTTCCTTCTACTGGCCGTAATGTCTATTGATCGATACATAGCCATCTGTAACCCTCTTCGCTATCCAGCCATCATGAATGAAGAAATCTGCTGCTTATCGGTACTTTGTTGCTGGATTGGGGGTTTGTCACTAATTTTAGGTCCATCCATTCTCTTCTTTCAAATGCCATATTGTGGACATAACAACGTCGTCAATCATTTCTTTTGTGACAACGGACACCTAATCAAACTATCATGTGTTGACACCAGCCTCTTAGAACTGATCGATTTTATGATTGCCGTATTCTCTTTGCTTGGGACCTTAGTTGTCAACCTTGTGTCTTACATCAAAATCGTTTCTACAATTCTGAGAATCCCATCCATTACAGGGAGGAGGAAGACCTTCTCCACTTGCGCCTCACACATGACTGTGGTCTTCGTCACCTACAGCAGTTGTATTTTCATGTACATAAGACCCAAAGGCAGCAGCAATTTAGATTTCAACAAAATAACGGCTCTTTTGAATACTGTCATGGCTCCACTTTTGATCCCGTTCATATATTGTCTGAGGAACAAGCAAGTGCAAGATGCTTTGAGGACCGAACTGAGACAATGGGTTGGGTTTTGCAAGAGATGATTTGCCATTGATGTGATCTTGAAGCTGATATTCAGGTTTAACTTCGACATGTTGTGGTATTGTGCTGTTTTTAGATGTAATGATCTCATTGTCAACTCTGAAGCAAAACTGGCTGGGGTCATTTTGAAGGCTTCAGGGTTGCTGCAGGGTGAAGAAGGGATAGAGAGGAGGAACATAGTTAGATGGGGGTTTGTAGCCAAAACAAAATAGTTTCCTGTCAGAACCAAGGACATTTGGATAGGTGGCTAGAGGGAGGAGGAGTCCGATTACCATGCGACCAGCCAGCACCTTGTTTGGACAATGTGACTGATTGTTCGGGGAAAGGGGGAACCTTCACTTTTCAATCAGGTGCAAACTGCGGGAACTTTCAGAGTCTGTTTTCATTTGTGTGTGTGTGTGTGTGTGTGTGTTTGTCATGAATGCGACTGCCTGCGGGCTCCTGGATTGGGGCAGACCAGGTGCTTTGTCAGAAAAACACTTAATCTCTCCCCTGGCTCAGCTGATAAAGGGAGGAGAACTTGTGGCTCAGAGGTTAATACAACTGCCTAATGTGCAGGCAGCCCAAGTTCGAATCCGAGTACGGGTATGGCTAGCTGTTGAAAACTATAAAGCTTGAAATAGATCTATACTAATCTCCTTTTATTTCTTTATCAGCAAATATATATTTGGTATAAAATGGTTTGTTGTGAATACGACTGCTTGAGGGCTCCTGGATTGGAGCTGAAAGCTGAAAGGAAGCAACAGTTTCAAAGTCTATATAAACAGTGTGTTGTCTTTTAGTCAATTTGAGCAACCATCATCATAATACCAGTAATAATGTTCATTAGTAGTGGTCATATAATAACAGTGTTTTTGTGACATAATATTAATACTTATTAATTCTAATTCATATCAATAACAAACATACCGTAATAAGTCCTCATAGTAAAAATAATCCTTCTTTCTAATTTCAAATGTTAATCTATCCATTTCTGCACATTGTTTCCTGATTGCTTATTTGTAGTCTATGACTATCATTAAGTGTTGTATCATTAAGTGTTAAATTTGTACCCTATGACTATCATTGTTGTGCCTTGATGAAGGTATCTTTTCTTTTATGTACACTGAGAGCATATGCACCAAGACAATTTCCTTATGTGTCCAATCACACTTGGCCAATAAAAAATTCTATTCTATTCTATTCTATTCTATTCTATTCTATTCTATTCTATTCTATTCTATTCTATTCTATTCTATTCTGTTCTTATCATCATCGTCATCATCATCTCTTCTGTAGGGATCTTTCCAATGTTGTGCAAATAAAATTCTGGCTGCTGTTAACATTCTGTTTTCACCAGTTTGTGCCAATATGAGATCGCCAATAAAATGGTTCTTTGAGGAACTTGCTCGCTTTCTATGGAGTTATTACTTGGAAGCCTGACACTCTTGCTGAGATGGTTTTAAAAGTGGATTTGAGACTACATAGAGGATAGGGTAATCAGGGACAGTCATTTTTTTAAAAAAATTATTTTTGTCACAACAGTATACACAAACAAATGTCATAGATAAAACAGCATATCTTGAAGAATATATATATATATATATATAATTAAAATTATGCATCAACTATATTAATTGGATATAATGAAGAGAACAATAGGACAGGAACGGTAGGCACATTTGTGCTCTTATGCACGCCCCTTATAGTCCTCTCAGGAATGGGGTGAGGTCAATAGTAGACAGCTTTTGGTTGAAGATTTTGAGATTTTGAGTAGAGACTACGGAGTCAGGGAATGAGTTCCAAGCATTAAGAACTCTGTTACAGAAGTCATATTTTCTGCAATCAAGTTTGAAGCCGTTGACCTTTAGCTTGAATCTATTTTTTGCTCTTGTAATATTGCGATTGAAGCTGAAGTAGTCTTTTGCAGGAAGGATATTGCAATAGATGATTTTGTGTGTTAAACACAGGTCATGTCGAAGCCGACGGAGTTGTAAGTTTTCTAATCCCAGGATTTCAGGTCTGTTGGTATAAGGTATTTTGTTTTTTTCCGAGGAGTGAAGAACTCTTCTAGTAAAATATTTCTGGACTCGTTCTATTGTGTTTATGTCAGAGATGAGCTGTATTCAAGAATAGGTCTGGCAAATGTTTTGTATGCTCTAGTTAGTAGTGTAGAGATTTTTGAAAAGAAGCTGCGTAAAATTAGGTTTACAACTCTTAGGGCCTTTTTTGCTATGTAGTTGCAGTGGGCTTTGGCATTAAGGTGATTTGATATGAGAACTCCAAGATCTTTGACAGGGTGGGGGTCGTCAGTTAGGTAATGTCCATCATGGGCCGTGGTGGCTCAGGCTGTAAGATAGTCTGTTATTAAAACACAGCAGCCTGCAATTACTGCAGGCTTGAATCCCACCAGGCCCAAGGTTGACTCAGCCTTCCATCCTTTATAAAGTAGGTAAAATAAGTTGACTTTGTAAATATACAAATAGAATGAGACTATTGCCTTACACACTGAAAGCCACCTTGAGTCTTCGGAGAAGGGCGGGATATAAATGTAAATAAAAAAAAAGTTTGTACTTGATGTTGGGGTTCTTTTTTCCAATATGTAAGACTGAGCATTTGCTGGTTGAGATTTGGAGTTGCCAAGTTTTAGACCAATCAGAAATTAAGTCGAGGTCTTCTTGAAGCGTAGAAGTATTATTAGTGGTATTAAATAGTTTGACATCGTCAGCAAAGAGAACACAATAATTTGAGATTAGGTCACAGAGATCATTTATGTATAGTATGAAGAGTGTTGGTCCAAGAACACTACCTTGGGGAACGCCACTTTTGACAGGAACAGGATTTGATATAGCATTGCCAATTTTGACCACTTGTTGTCTGTTTGACAGGAAGGCATTTATCCAATTGTGAAGAGGTCCCGAAATGCCATAGGATTTTAGTTTAAGGAGTAGTTTATCATGTACTACTGAATCAAAAGCTTTGCAGAAGTCTATGTAGATTGCATCTATTGCTTTTCCTTGATCAAGGTTGGTAGTCCATATATTTTTGCAGTGGAGTAGTTGTAGGTTACAAGACAATTTTTTCCTGAAACCGAATTGTTTATTAGATAGAAAGTTGTTTGTTTCAAGATGGAGTGTAATGGATTGGTTAATGATGGATTCCATTACTTTGCATGAGACACAACATAGAGAGATATGTCTGTAATTTTCAACAAGGCTTGGATCTCCTTTTTTGAAGATAGGGATGACTGTGGTTAGAGACCAGAGTTTTGGAAGGGAACAAGTTTTGAAGGCTTTATTAAAAATTATGCTTAGGGGTTCAGCTATATTAATTGAAAGTTTTTTTAAAAAGTATGCACATAGTCCATCTGGTTCAATAGATAATGATGGTTTTAGGTTGCGAAGAGCTTTTTCAATATTATCTTCTGTGAAGTCTATATGTCTTAGGTCGTTGTTAACATTTTTGGTATTAATAAGGAATGTTGGATATGAGCCATCACTGTTAACAAAGACTGAGCCGAAGAATGTGTTAAAGAGGTTTGCTTTAACTGTTTCGTCAGTACTGTTAGGTTCTTTTAATGGTGGAATGGATCTTGTTTCTTTAAGTTTATTGTTCACAAAATTATAAAAAGCATGACTCGAATTGGTGCGTAGAAGGTCTTCTTCTTGTTTAGTGTGGTAAGTGTTACATTCTGTTTTTATTTGGTTGCAAATATTTTTGTAGCGGTTTTTGAAGTTTGTTACATAACCTTTTTTGTTTTTTTTCAGAGGGATTTTTTTTTGGATTGCAGCTTTTTTATTGATATCGGAAATTTGCTTTTCCTATTGATTTTGGTGATGATTTGTGGTACATATAGTTTGATGATTTTATTGATTTCAAGTAGGAATACTTTATAGTGGTCTTCTGTAGTGATACAGGTTGAGAATAGATTTTGCCAGTGAAGAAATGAGAGATCATTGTTTATAAGGTCATAGTTGGCTTTTTTAAAATTGATAACACCCAACAAAATGAAGCATAGTGCATGAGGAATACACACAGATTAATGTTTTAGTCTGATTTAGGGTTTGACATCCATGGAGGAAATAGACAGAGAATGCATGATAGCTATTTCTTGCAATTCACAATGGGTGTCGTGTCCCCCTCCCCCTCCGATGACCGAGGAAGTCTGTATCAAATGTGGCAATGAAGCCTCTGCAGCTTGTCAAATTCCTTCAAGGTTTATCAGGGCAGGCAGGAGTCCAAGTTGTGACTTCAGCGATAGAGTCCGATAGCAGCAAACTAGATGAGACTTTGCTTGACTCAAGGTTGGAATGTCACAAGCAGGTCCTTTATATAGGCTGTGGGGTGTGGCTCCATGACTCAGCATTTATCCAGGCCTGCCCCTCCCTTCCTTCTGCTGGCGTCGCCTCTCAGATCTCCAGAAGCGAGGATCCTCCCACTGTGAATTCTCTTCAGCTGGCTCTGTTGTCAGTAATTCCAACACCTGGCTGGCTTCCTGCTCACATGCTGTAGGAGTGAGGTTTATCAGGTTTGTTTGTTCATTCCTGACATCCTCTCCGGGCATGGGGCCAGGGCTGGGGGCTGGAGGCATGACAGGCCATTCATCTTCATTATCAGACTCGGAGTCTGATAACAGGCCCGGGTATAGACGGGAGGGGCCCGGCTGAGGAGAGGAGGGAGGACGAGGCACAACAATAGGTTTCTTTGCTTCTTGAGAAGTCCCTGTGGAATTGTCACAGTTAGTCTCGAAGATGTGCTGCACCTTATTATGCTTCAAAAAAAAGTAACTAGGTTCCTATTGTGTATAAGAGGTGGCTTCCATGTTCATTGCCCAGAAAAGATATAGAAGAAGAAGGTAGCAAAACTGCACAGAGGATACCTCCATGAGCCAAGAAGACAAGGCATTTCTTCCAAAGCACTGAGAATAGAGAAAATTATGCTTCCCAAACATTGAATTAAGGGGTAATGTTTTAAGAGATGCATTTGCTTCGCCTCCGATTTATAAGCAAAATTCAGCACAATTTCACAATCCAGAAAAACGGCTGCGACTAACAGAAAAATATAATAGCACAGAGAGATCGTGACCATTTTCTTTTTTTTTTATTGAAAAGTTTTTTACAAAAAAAGCTTTTTCCCCCCCTTTCCCCCCTCCCCCCTTACTACCCCTTCCCCCCTACCTTAAAAAACCTCCCTCCCCCCTCCCCCCAGACTTCCTGTAACAAACACAAGGTATAGTTTTTTTGTTCTGTTTTTTATTTGCATTTATATCCCGCCCTTCTCCGAAGACTCAGGGCAGCTTACACTATGTCAAGCAATAGTCTCCCAACCGATAGCCTCTCAACGACCTGTGCACTCCCACAGAGTGGGCCTGCTCCGGGTGCCATCAGCCAAACAGTGTCGGCTGGTGGCCCCCAGGGGGAGAGCCTTCTCTGTGGCAGCACCGACCCTATGGAATGAGTTACCTCCATGGCTACATCAACTCCCCGACCTCCGAACCTTCAAGTGGGAACTGAAGACTCTATTATTCAATCGGGCGGGACTAGCCTAAGTATGTTAACTTAATTTTAACCTAATTTTAATGTATTAATTTATTTATAATTTTAAATTTTAAGGGTTTTATATCGGTCTATTACCGTTTTAGTTAATTAGGCCTGTTAAATATTTCGTTTTAAATGCATTTTAAATCTGGGATTTATATTGTGTATTTATGTGTTTTAAATAAGGCTGTACACTGCCCTGAGTCCTTCAGGAGAAGGGCGGTATAGAAATTTAATAAATAAATAAATAAATATATAAATAGTCTTCATCCATTTGTATATTATATACAAAGTCAACATATTGCCCCCAACAATCTGGGTCCTCATTTTACCTACCTTATAAAGGATGGAAGGCTGAGTCAACCTTGGGCCTGGTGGGGCTTGAACCTGCAGTAATTGCAAGCAGCTGCTGTTAATAACAGACTGTCTTACCAGTCTGAGCCACAGAGGCCCTTAAAATAAAACAAACATATGCTAAAAATTTTCCCTCCTAACTCAATTATACTCCTGCATTTCTCATCAAATCCTAACCTCCCCCAATGCAATCAGAAATAATACATTCTAATCATTCAAAGGCAGTCTGATATCTCTTCATCTGATATCTGTTTTGAATATAGTCAATCCATTTTTTCCATTCATTTAAGTATCTTACTTGTGTGTTGTCTTTCAAAAAGGCTGTGATTTTGGCCATCTCAGCCAAATTGGCAACTTTCAGTTTTGTTTTTTTTATTATTTACATTTATACCCCGCCCTTCTCCGAAGTCTCAGGCCGGCTTACACTATGTTAAGCAATAGTCTTCATCCTATTTGCATTTTATATACAAAGTCAACTTATTGCCCCCCCAACAATCTGGGTCCTCATTTTACCTACCTTATAAAGGATGGAAGGCTGAGTCAACCTTGGGCCTGGTGGGACTTGAACCTGCAATAATTGCAGGCAGCTGTTGTTAATAACAGACTGTTTAACAGGCTGTGCTACTCAAGGACCCTTGAGTATCCATTCTTCTATTGTAGGTACTTCTTTCTTCTTCCAATACTGTCCTATCAGTAATCTTGCCGCTGTTATTAAATTTAAAATCAACTTAGTCTCAATTACTGTACAGTCTGTGATAATTCCCAGTAAAAAAAAATTGCGGCAGGAACTTTATCTTCTTTTTCAAAACATTTTTGTAAAATCCACCAAATTCTTATCCAACGTGACCATTTTCTAAGTATGTCACATCTGTGGAGATTCTGTCATCTAAGTCATGGTTGTCCCAAAAGTGCCTTTTCAAGAGGAAAGAAAAAACCAAGGAAGTCCAACTGCCTTTTGAAAAAGCACATTTGGGACATCCTGAATATGTTTCATCTATATTATTAAATGGTAAAAATACCGCCTGGCAAAAAAAAAAAAGGGAATTTTTTTTGATAGATACTGTTGTTTTGTCTCTGATTTGTATTAAACATACCTGAATAATCCAGAATATTGATTTTAGAAGTATGAACCTGAGGATGAATCCCACAAAGATCTTGAAAAAATGGTGAATAATTCTTAGTGCAGTATGCAAGGGGTGAGTATTTTTTTACAATTTCTAAAAATGTTTAGTTCCCGAGAGTGGTTAGCTGTAATATTACTGTATGAAATAGAATAGAATAGAATAGAATTTTTATTGGCCAAGTGTGATTGGACACACAAGGAATTTGTCTTGGTGCATATGCTCTCAGTGTACATAAAAGAAAAGATATGTTCATCAAGGTACAACATTTACAACACAAATGATGGTCAATATATCAATATAAATCATAAGGATTGCCAGCAACAAGTTATAGTCATACAGTCATAAATGGAAAGAGATTGGTGATGGGAACTATGAGAAGATTAATAGTAGTGCAGATTCAGTAAATAGTTTGACAGTGTTGATGGAATTATTTGTTTAGCAGAGTGACGGCCTTCGGGAAAAAACTGTTCTTGTGTCTAGTTGTTCTGGTGTGCAGTGCTCTATAGCGTCGTTTTGAGGGTAGGAGTTGAAACAGTTTATGTCCAGGATGCGAGGGGTCTGTAAATATTTTCACCGCCCTCTTCTTGATTCGTGCAATATACAGGTCCTCAATGGAAGGCAGGTTGGTAGCAATTATTTTTTCTGCAGTTCTAATTATCCTCTGAAGTCTATGTTTTTCTTGTTGGGTTGCAGAACCGAACCAGACAGTTATAGAGGTGCAAATGACAGACTCAATAATTCCTCTTTAGAACTGAATCAGCAGCTCCTTGGGCAGTTTGAGCTTACTGAGTTGGCGCAGAAAGAACATTCTTTGTTGTCCTTTTTTAATGATGTTTTTGATGTTAGCTGTCCATTTTAGATCTTGCGATATGATAGAACCTAGAAATTTGAAGGTTTCTGCTGTTAATACTGTGTTGTCTAGTATTGTGAGAGGTGGAAGTATGGAAGGGTTTCTCCTAAAGTCTACCACCATTTCTACGGTTTTGAGTGTGTTCAGTTCCAGATTGTTTTGGTTGCAGCACAAGGCTAGTCGTTCGACCTCTCGTCTATATGCGGATTCATAATTGTCTCGAATGAGACCAATCACTGTTGTGTCATCTGCAAACTTCAGTAGCTTAACAGATGGATCATTGGAGATGCAGTCATTGGTATACAGAGAGAAGAGAAGTGGGGAGAGCACACAGCCTTGGGGGCCCCCAAATTAAGCCTCAAATTAAGAAATGGTTGTCAGAGTTCAAAAGAGGTAGATTAAATCAGATAATTTCTAATATATAGTGTTTGAGGCTGGTTTAGAAGCAAACATAAATTAAATCCAGTCCCACTTAACTTCAGCACATCTCCAAGGAAATAAGTTTTTATTTTGCATCAAACGCTGCTGAAAACATTCCAAATTCATTAATGCTGTACGGTTTTGCCTCTGCCATTTTGCAAAATCTTTTGAATGTTTGCACCAGAGGCCTTCTTGCAATGCTTGGTATTTGCAAATTAGCATTAGAGAAAATGGGGAGAGAAAGGCAATCTGATTGGGAAGGATACATCAGGCAAGTAAAATGAATCATTTTAAAGAGGTTTTTAAGGCGAGACTGTACTACCCTTTGTCTGAAATGATATAGAGAATAGAGTAGAGTAGAGTAGAGTAGAGTAGAGTAGAGTAGAGTAGAACAGAACAGAACAGAACAGAACAGAACAGAACAGAACAGAACTCTTTATTGGCCAAGTGTGACTGGACACACAAGGAATTTGTCTTGGTGCATATTCTCTCGGAGTACATAAAAGAAAAGATACGTTCATCAAGAATCATAAGGTACAACACTTAATGATAGTCATAGGGAAACAGTCAATAAAGGATACCAGCAGCAAGGTTACAGTCATACAGTCATAAGTGGGAGGAGATGGGTGATAGTATACAGTGTTCTGGTTGAGCAGCCAGAATGATCTAAGTGCCAAAGCCCACTGTAACAGCATTGCTAAAAAAGCATTAAGAGTTGTTAACCTAATCTTGCGTAGTTTCTTCACCGTTAATATTGAACTGCAAACTAGGGCATACAAAACTTTTGCCAGACCAATTCTTGAATATAGCTCATCTGTCTGGAACCCGCACTGCATATTGGACATTAATACAATTGAACGAGTCCAGAGATATTCCACAAGAAGAGTCCTCCACTCCTCTGCTCACAACAAAATACCTTATGCCACCAGACTTGAAATTTTGGACTTAGACAACTTAGAACTTCACCGTCTTCAGTCTGACCTAAGCATAGTACATAAAATCATCTGCTACAATGTCCTACCAGCCAATGAATATTTCAACTTCAACCAAAATGATACAAGAGCACACAATAGATACAAACTCATGGTAAACCAATCCAAACTAGACTGCAGAAAATACAACTTCAGTAACAGAGTGGTCAATGCCTGGAATGCACTACCTGACTCTGTGGTTTCTTCGCTAAATCCCCAAAACTTTAACCTTAGATTGTCTATTGTAGACCTCACCTCATTCCTAAGAGGTTTGTAAGGGGCATGTATAAGCACACCAGCGTGCCTACTGTCCCTGTCCTAATGTTTTCTTTTATTCATATCCTTTACATGTATTTATAACTATGTTTACACTTGTATCTGTCATAAATACATGCTTGATGAAATAAATAAATAAGAATAGAATAGAATAGAATAGAATAGAATAGAATAGAATAGAATAGAATAGAATAGAGTAGAAAAGAGTAACTACTCTACTCTACAGAACAGTAGAGTAGAGTAGAGTACAATACAATGAATCTGAAATGACTTGACAGCATGTAATCAATCAATTAGTTAAGACAATTTTTCTCAACCTTGGCAACTGTAATATGTGTGGACTTCAACTCTCAGAATTCAACCAACATGCTTCCTCAGGAATTCTGAGAGTTGAAGTCCACATATCTTAGTATCTTTGAGGAACAGTGAATTAAGAAATAGACTTAAGGGTAGGAAAGTCTGAATTACTTAAGTCGACCTAAGATAAAGTCTACCGAAGAGAAAAATCTGTAGTAAGTTCTCTTCCATTCCAGAAAGAATAAGGTATGTATATAGTTGGATGGCACAGTTTAGAGACAGAAGATTCTTGGATGAGGGACTTAGATGAGGGAATAGAAGGGGAACTCACCAAATTTGCAGATGATACTAAGCTGACAGGAATAGCTAACACCCAAGAAGATAGGCTGAAGATCCAGATGGATCTTGACAGACTTGAGCACTGGACCCTATCTAATAAAATGAAATTCAGTGTAGAGAAAAGTAAAGTCTTACACTTAGGTAACAAAAACTGAAAGCACACATATAAACTGGGGGAAACCAGGCTTAATAGCAGTGACTGTGAGAGGGATCTTGGCGTCTTAGTGAACAATCAGCTAAATATGAGCCAGCAGTGTACAACAGCAGCTACAAAAGTCAGTATAATCCTAAACTGGATTAACAGAGGGATACAATCAAGATCAAGTGAGGTACTAATACTACTCTATAAAGCCCTAGTAAGACCACCCCTAAAGTACAACATCCAGTTTTGGTTACCACACTATAAAAAAGATGTTGAGACTCTAGAACAGTGGTAGTCAACCTGGTCCCTACCGCCTATTAGTGGGCATTCCAGCTTTCATGGTGGGTGGTAGGGGTTTGGTCTGATACTGAAGCACTTTTTTAATTTAATTGACTTTTTAAAAATTTTTCATAGCATTATTTAAAAACATTTTCATTAGGTTTTCATAAAATTCCCCGTGACAATTTAAATTTCTGAAAATATACTATTTGTATCACCTGCGCATAAGTTTTGTTCATGTTAAGTAAGTGAAACTAAATGGCGCTATAGTGCGACTGCAAACAAAAGAGCCTTGTACCAGAATAGCTTGCGCATCTGCCCCTACACCACCCAGCTGTAACAGACAAGCAGAGCTGGAAGCCGGCGCCCCCCCAAACCCAATCCATGATGTGTGAGAGACATGCGCAGATGACGATACATGGCGCATTACTGTGGAACCAGTGGGCGGTTAGAAAATTTTACTACTAACAGTGTAGTAGTACAAAAGTGGGCGGTAGGTATAAAAAGGTTGACTACCCCTGATCTAGAAAAAGTGCAGAGAAGAGCAACCAGGATGATTAGGAGACTGAAGAATAAAACATATGATGAACCGTTACATGAACTGGGCATGACTAGTCTAGTGAAGAGAAGGACCAGGGGAGACATGATAGCTGTCTTCCAATACTTGAGGGGCTGCCACAGAGAGGAGGGGGTCAAGCTGTTTTCCAATGCACTTGAAGGCCAGACAAGGAATAATGGATGGAAACTGACCAAGGAGAGTTCAACCTAGAAATGAGGAAGAACTTTCTCACAGTGAGAACAATCAACCCATGGAACAGAAATTGCCTTTGGATGGGAGCTTCATCACTTGAGACTTTCAAGAAAAGATTGGACTGCCATTTGTCAGAAATGCTATAGGGTCTCCTGCTTGAGCAGGGGGTTGGACTAGATGACCTATTAGGTCCTTTCCAACTCCGTTAATCTGTCTGTCTGGATGAGAAGCGAAACATCTTCAAAGAAAAAAACAGAAAGCCCAGTTGCCTCTTGAAAGAGCACCTTTGGGACAACCATGACCTGGATGACTGAGAAGCTTCTAGACAGATAGAAACAGAAGATACCAAGAGATGAACTGAAAGCAGAAGTATGTGGTGGGAATGTCAGTGTAACCAGCTGAGGCATGTGATAAAGCAGAATGCAATTTTAATCAGGGCCCTTGGTGTTTTCTGGGCTGTTTTGGATGTTTCATTATCCAAAATAGTTAACATCTTCAGTGCTAGCATCTGATGATGTTAACTAGTTTAGACAATGAAACATCTACAAAAAGATAACTAAGCTTAGGGAGCACCGAGGACCCCCCATTTCAACCCTGAGCTACAATTTTTTTTCATTTATTGTCAAATTTCATCTTCTAGACCACTGGTCACCAGTTAGATTAGATTAGATTAGATTAGATTTATTAGATTTTTATACCGCCCTTCTCCCGAAGGACTCAGGGCGGTTTACAGCCAATAAAACACATATAACGAAAGTTAAAAAACCATTAAAAAAAACTAATTCAATATGTGGCATAAGATTTAAAAGAAATAAAACCCCATTTAAAAACCCCATTTAAAAATTTAAAATCATGTTAAAACTAGCCCTGCACGATGGAATAAAAGAGTCTTCAGCTCGCGGCGGAAGGTCCGGAGGTCGAGGAGTTGACAAAGCCCCGGAGGCAACTCGTTCCAGAGGGCAGGAGCCCCCACAGAGAAGGCCCTCCCCCTGGGGGTCGCCAGCCGGCACTGCTTAACTGACGGCACCCTGAGGAGGCCCTCCCTGTGGGAGCGCACAGGTCGATGGGAGACTACCGGTGGTAGTAGGCGGTCCCGTAGATACACCGGTCCTCTGCCATGGAGGGCTTTAAAGGTGGTGACCAGTACCTTGAATTAATGGTCCATGGACCACTCTGGTGGTCCACGAGAAAATTTTGGTGGCTCGCAGAAAAATTATTTGCATTTTTTATATTGCACTAAATCAGGGGTCCTCAAACTATGGCCCCTGGGACGGATACGTGGAATGAACATTTGTGTTGCTGCAGAGAGTTTCCCCCTTCGGGGTCTTCTTGTGCAGGTCGGGGGGGCAGAAATTCTGACTTGGGGTTCTGCTTCAGCCTCATGGTGCAGGGCTTTGGGTGAAGGCTAGGGGGAAGAGCCGCTGGTGGCGAAGAGCTGCATCATGGTTTGGAACTGGCTGACCATCTCAGCCCGCTGAGCCTCCAGGCACCGCTACCTGGCCTTGCAGTCCCACAAGTCTTCCCTCTGCTTAGAAAGCCTATGCTCCTAGTCCTCAGTGAGGTGCTTCTGCTGAGCCTCCTTCTCAGTCAGATCCAATCTGAAACTGAGCCAGCTGTTTTGGCAACTCTGTCCCATGGGGGCTTCTTAGCTCCAACAATTGCTTCCTGTTGGGACCCTTAAAAGCCCGGCTGGGCAGGTGAGGAGTGGCTGGGAGAGGAGGGGCGAGTAAAGGCCAGTGAGGCACCCCTCAATGTGAGTGACATCGAGTTGGCCATGCCCACCTAGTCATGCCCACCCAGCTGGTCTCTAGGCAGATCATATTAGTGGATCACGGGATTTAAAATTATGACTTTAGTGGTCCCTGAGGTCCGAAAGGTTGGGGACCCCTGTTCTAGACAAGGATAAGAAGTGTTTGGTGGACTTATCAAATTCCCCCCCCCCACTTTCCTCACAAGACACCTAGGGCCAACAGACAAAATTGCCTTCTTTGTATCACCCCCCCCCCCCACTTTCTGGGAATATGAACAGGTCCCACAATATTGCAATTCTGCAAACAATTCAATTCTGCACCTCTAGCAGATTGAACGTGTGGGGGGAGGGTTATCTCCCGTATTTCGTTGAGTTAAGCACTTACATTAATTTTGACTTAGGATTTATTGCTCGATCTTCTTATGATGGGATATTGTACACTATCCAAAGTCCTTCGGGATTAGGGTAGGTTGCAAACACTGTAAAAATAAACTAATTTACTCAGGTTAACTCTGTTATTTGTAGAGGTCAATAGATTTGTATTATTGGAATGCTGATGAGTGCAAAGCTGGATTCTAACATGCCTTGATAAAATGCATTCAAAGCAAAGAATTTATTTTCAGATTAATGGCTGGAAACTCTTCCGGTTCAAATGTCTCATCTTGTTGTTCATCTTGGACCACTAGAGATCTTGCTCTTAAAAAACTGTATTCTCCACCTTCAGCCCGTTCGTTCATGTTCCTCAAATGGATTTTATGGTCACACCACTGAACACACATTGCGACCAAGAATATGAATGTGTTACTTATTTTTTTTTAAGTAACTTTCCATGTCCAAAAATGAGTAGATAATGAAAACATGTTAATGAACAGTCTAGATTAATGAGAATCTTAAAGACTAAATTAACTGGATGCTCTTAGCTAGAATTATATGGATCATTTTTCTGTTAATGAATTGCTCTTTTTCCCCTTTTAATTTATTGAAGCCAGTGTTTTTTTGTTTCCCTTTGGAAAATGTACAGGGCTTTTGTTGTTATTGCTGTTACTGTATTTCACTAGTAAAGGTAAAGGTTCCCCTCGTACATATGTGCTAGATGGTCCCTATTTTTCTACTTGCATTTTTTATGTGCTTTCGAACTGCTAGATTGCTAGAAGCTGGGACAAGTAACGGGAGCTCACCCCGTTAAGCGGCACGAGGGATTCGAACCGCTGAACTGCCGACCTTTCGATCGACAAGCTCAGCGTCTTACCCACTAAGCCACCACGTTCCTTAATACAGCTATATGATTACCAAAAAAGAAAGAGGGACAGGTAGAGAGCATAGAACAAAGAGGGGGGTGGAAGTGGAGTCTGCCTGCAATCCTACAGCCACCTCCAGTGGCGAACTCCCCCTTTTGACCCCAGGGCAACTGGCAAAACCAAGTCTTTAGGCCTTTTATTAATTGAGCAGCATTTACCTTATGTTACCTTATGCCTTTTACCTTATGTTACCTTATGCCTCCCACCGACCCGTACGCTCCCACAGAGAGGGTCTTCTCAGGGTGCCGTCCGCCAAGCAATGTCGGCTGGCGGCCCCCAGGGGAAGGGCCTTCTCTGTTGGAGCACCTACCCTCTGGAACGAACTTCCCCCTGGTTTGCGTCAATTACCTGACCTTCGGACCTTTCGCCATGAATTGAAAACGCACTTATTTATCCAAGCGGGACTGGCTTAATTTTTTATTTTTTTAATTTTTAAAATTTTTAAAATTTTAATAATTTTAATTGGGGTATTTTAATTATGGGTCAAATTTGACAGTTTTAAATTTCTCGGCCATTAATATAATATGTTATTTTAATTGTTGTTTTAATCTGTATATTGTATTGTTTTAAATCTGGCTGTACACCGCCCTGAGTCCTTCGAGAGAAGGGCGGTATAAAAATCTACATAATAAATAATAAATAAATAAATAAATCGACAACGATAACAAAAGACAGGAAATGTTCTTCAAAGTCCTTTTCTTTCTTTCTCTCGGTCTCTCTGCCTTTTCTCTTAGTTCATGCACTTTATCACCTGAAGTATTAAAGCAGGGGTGAAATCTAAAAATTTTCCCTACCGGTTCTGTGGGCGTGGCTTAATTGGTGGGTGTGGCTTGGTGGTCAGGTGACTGAATGGGCGTGGTCAATAATAATAAATAATAAAAATAATAAAGTATACAAAACTTGGGAGGCACCAGTCTACTTTCTTTAAAAATAGAGGCCCCAGTCTACCAATTGCCTTTTACTGACAGGCCCCAGTCTATCTTCTTCACAGACCCCAGTCTACCAATTGCCTTTTACTGACAGGCCCCGGTCTACCTTCTTTAAAAACAGACCCCAGTCTACCAATTGCCTTTTACTGACAGGCCCCGGTCTACCTTCTTTAAAAATACTACAGCGCTGATCAACTGTAGTGCAGCCCTTTGAAGTGCCGCGGCAGTCATTTAAGGCCGTTTGCAGCTATATCACCACCGAGCACTTCAGGGACAGAGAAGAAGAACAGTGAGGTATGGGCAGTGGGGAGGGGGGCAAGGATTTTTGCTACCTGCCCCCATCGCTACCAGATCGTGCGATCCGGTCCGAACCGGGAGCATTTCACCCCTGTATTAAAGTATGGAATCTACACACGGCACTCAGTCTGATGTTGTACACACCAGTTCCATTCATTCTCAGGTGTCTCAAAGAGTTCCAAAACTGAAGGGAGATCACTTCCCTGATTAGAAGATGTTTATCTCCATCTCCATCCACAGTCCTTTTTCTTTGGTTCTTCAGGGCTGCTACACTTAGTGCTGTGGAAAAGTGGAAGAGGGGTTGCAGGGAGTTGGTAGAGATACAGTAGTGGCCAAAATTGTGGAAACCTTTTGGGAAAAGGGTATTTTGTAAAACTAACTAATAACACCACTTTTTTTTTTTTTGGAGTAGCAAGGTAAAGGTAAAGGTTCCCCTCACACATATGTGCTAGTCGTTCCCGACTCTATGGGGGCAGTGCTCATCTCCATTTCAAAGCCGAAGAGCCAGCGCTGTCCAAAGATGTCTCCGTGGTCATGTGGCCGGCATGACTCAATGCCAAAGGCGCACAGAACGCTGTTACCTTCCCACCAAAGGTGGTCCCTATTTTTTCTACTTGCATTTTTACATGCTTTCGAAACTGCTAGGTTGGCAGAATTTGGAGTAGTACCATCAAATTATATATCAATGGAAAGATAATTTAATCAAGAACGTCATGCAATAACTTTTAGGAAGGATTTGCTATTAAAATAGCAGTTACAGTAGAAAGAAGAAAAGTGAAACACATAGAGAAAAAAAAATGAAATATACAAAAATGGTCACTATAGAAAAATCGAGATATACAAAAATGATCACCATGTCAGTTAATACTTAGTTGGGTAACTTTTAACATGAATTAAGGCCTACAACATCTTCCCATGAAGTGAAGCAAGTCTTTTAGTTCTGTGGCTGTTATCATGTGAACCCAAGATTGAAGGATTGCTTCTATTAACTGGGTTTTATTGCTGGGTCGCTTCTGACGAACAAGTTTCTTTAGTCGGCTGCATAGATTTTCTTTTTTTAAAAAAAATAATTTTTATTTCCATTTTCCAACATCATATTTATGTACAAACTATTATCCATCATTAATCATTAATTTTTATTTATTATTAATTCAGGCCTGCCCGATTGCCACTTCCTTTCTTCACAACCTCCCTCTCTACCCTCTACTACTTTCCCATCCTTCATCTCCTTCACTTTACTACTTCCTCTCCTCCTTCTCCACTCCTCCCTTCTTCCACCCTATCTAACCTTCTTATTCCCCTCCTCCTTCTCTACTCTTTCCTACCTACTTTCTTCCCTCCTTCTACTCCTCTCTCCTTTTCTTTCTGAAATGGCAGGCGAGCATCCCCAATATCATTTTAAATTTTAATTTCATATCTTCAAAAATTACTGTACATTAATAATCAATCCATGTATCATTTTCCCCCCCTTTCCCCCCCTCCTCCCCCTTTCCCCCCTCCCAGACTTCCCAGAGCAAATACCGGGTATTATGACCAACAAGCTAAAGTATACAAAATATACATAATCTCCCACCTTTAAAAATTTAAAACTTTAGGTCCCTTCACAATAAAAATAAAGAGATAGGAAAGAATAATAAAAAGAAAAGAAGCAATACCAACTTCACATATTACTTCTTCTTACAGTCCATTTTTAAAATTAATCCATCTTCTCAAATTCAATTTTTTTTCCACTTGTATATTCCTTCAAATTTCATAAGTCCATTTCTCAAATTACAGTCCATCTTCTCGAACTCAAATTTTCATCACTTATATATTTCTTCAATTGCCATAACATTTAATGTCCGTTCTTCTTACAGTCCATTTTAAAAATTAGTCCATCTTCTAAAATTCAAATTTTTTTCACCCACTTGTATATTCCTTCAAATTTCATAAGTCCATTTCTTAAATTACAATCCAGCTTCTCAAATTCAAATTTTCATCACTTATATATTTCTTCAATTGTCATAACATTTAATATCCAATCTTCCAATACTACTCCATCAATCAAATATCATTTCGAATAAAATCTCTCAAATATAATATTTCCAGCTTAACTTCATAACTTTTACTATCTATAAACGTGTCAATTAAAACAAATAATCATTTAAACTACATCCACAATATAACAGTAAACAATTAAAATCATTACATCCACATTATCTAAATTCATAAATTTCACTTTCCATCCTTCACAATTAAATAATATCATCCCATAGATTTATACCATACAAATAGCAAATAACAAAAATCCTATAATTTATATCCTAAACAGCATAGATTTTCAATTGGGTTAAGGTCAGGGCTATTCCCAGGCCATTCCAGCAGTAGAATAGGATTATCTTGAAACCCAAAAAAAAAAAAGGGGTGGTATTAGCCATCAGACCTCAAGAATACACATTTGTCAAAAGGTTTCCACAATTTTGGCCACTACTATATTTAGCCATAACAACATTCTTTCCTCTGAGAGTCAAGGACGTTCAACCCGCACCTGGAGAGGTCACTTCCCTGATTAGAAGATGCTCATCTCCATCCACAACCATCCTTCAAAGCTGTTCTCATCTCCACCTGCAAGCATCCTTGAATGCTGTTTTCACCTGCCTGTTTCTCAGGCTGTAAATGAAAGGGTTGAGCAAAGGGGAGACCACGTTGTTCAGGACACCTACCGTCTTGCTGAGGTCTGGCCCGCTACTTTGCGTGGGCTTGACGTACATGAAGATGCAGCTCCCGTAGGTGATGAAAACGACCACAATGTGAGAAGCACAAGTGGAGAAAGCCTTCTGCCGGCCCGTCTTGGAAGGAATGTGAATGACCGTTGCAATGATCTTAATGTAGGAAATGATTGTGATGGTCAGAGTCCCCAGCACCGTAAAGGTGGCCATGAGAAAATCCATCAGTTCCAAAAATTGGGTGTTGGTGCAGGCCAGCTTGATGAGTGGCATGTTGTCACAGAAGAAGTGATTGATGACGTTTGGGCCGCAGAAGGGCAGACAAAATAACAGAATCAGGGGTATTATGACATAAAGGAAACTGATCAGCCAAGAGCCCACCACTAACTGAGTACACAACTGGTTGTTCATAATGACTGGGTAGCGCAGGGGGTTGCAGATGGCTACGTAGCGGTCGAAGGACATGGTGGCCAGAATGAAGAATTCAGCGGTGCCCAAAATAAAATAGAAAAAGGCCTGGGTGAAGCAGCCCGCCAGAGAAATGGTGGTGTCGCCTGAAGCCAAGTTAAGCAAAGCTTTCGGGATGACAGAAGAGATAAATCCGATTTCCAAGACCGAAAAGTTCCGGAGGAAAAAATACATGGGAGTATGAAGGCGATGGTCAACCAGAGTGATGTAGATGATGAGAAGGTTTCCCACAATGGTCAGAAGATATGTGAGAAAGAAAACCCAAAAGAGAAGGATCTGCAGCCATCGGATACGGGTGAAGCCTACAAGAATGAACTCGGTTACCATAACTGTCTTGTTCAATATTTCTGCCATTCCATTATGCATTATTTCTGGATCAAAATCTTTAGAAAAATAGGAAAAGGTCTGATGTGTCCAACCTTTCTCTCAGAATATTAGGGGAAAAAATAATTCCTTTTAAAGTTGTGACCTACAAGAAGGAGAAAAAAACAGAATAATTGAGAGAACTGTTAAATTTAAATTTAAAATGCTGGTAAGAAAGTCTACAACTATCAGTGGAAGAAAGCGTTATTGGAGAAACACAATAAATAGTACCGCAGATCAAAGTGGGAAGGAAATCTTTTCCAAACTCTTTCCTCTTTTTCTAGGAAACCTCCCGTTTTTCTAAATTGAAAAATATATGCCCGTGTCTTTGAAGGTTTTCTTGTATGTTCTTTCTTTGGAAATTCCCATCTTAATTAAAGATGTTGATGTGTTAATTTGTTAATTAGTTTACTAGCAACACTGGTTCTTCGGGGAACTCATTCTGGGAACAAAAATTCGTTCGAGTCTTCTAAAACTTGAGTCGATCTTTTCAAACTGTTAGAGGCCAGCCTGTTGTGACTCGTCCTCTCCTCAGCCGGGCCCCTCCTATCTCCAACCGGGCCTTTTATCAGACTCCGAGTCTGATAATGAAGATGAACGGCCTATCGTGCCTCCAGCCCCCGGCCCTGGCCCCATGCCCTGAGAGGATTCCAGGAATGAAAGGACAAGCCCGATAAACCTCACTCATACAGTGTGTGTTCCTTTGGCTCAGCCGTCAGAGCAGGAAGCCAGCCAGGTGGTGGAATTACTCGGCCCTACTCCCTCTGACCCCTCCCTTTCCCTGATAGCAGATCCAGCTGAAGACAATTCAGAGTAGGAGGACCCTCGCTTCTGGAGATCTGAGAGGCGACGCCAGCAGAAGGAGGGGAAGGGCAGGCCTGGATAAATGCTGCGTCATGGAGCCACATCCCACAGCCTATATAAAGGACCTGCTTTTGGCATTCCAACCTTGAGTCAAGCAAAGTCTTATCTAGTTTGCTGATATCAGACTCTATCGCTGAAGTCACAACTTGGACTCCTGCCTGCCCTGATAAACCTCGAAGGAACTTGGCAAGTTTCAAAGGCTTCGTTGCTAAGTTTGTTACGTACTTCCTTGACTCATTCATCGGAGTGGGGGGTGGGACACGACATAGCCCTTCAAGGTAGACTAAACTTGGTACCCAAAAACATCAAGCTGTTTGACCAACCCAAATCTAAAAATAGTGATTATTTGTAGCTGAGTTCTTTATTGGTTCACATTTATAGACAAAATCTTGCCAGAACACTACTATAAGCACCTACAACAGTGGTTCTCAACCTATGGGTTGGGACCCCGTTGGGGGTCGAATGACGATTTGCCAGGGGTCGCCTAAGACCATCGGAAATATGGGAAGTATACTTGCGAGTCGAAGAATCGCGCTCCAATGGTTGATTCCACAAGCCAGCTGCAGGCTCTTCAAATTGCTAGCCGAATTCGGCTTCAGGCGCGATGAATTAAAAAAGAGAGAAATCTTTGCTCTGATGTCTCCCTCTCAAGCCAACTGCAATCACTCCCAATTGCTAGCCTAATCTGGCTTCAGGCGCGATAAACTTAATAGGGGAGGAGTCTCCGCTTTAATGCCTCCGTCCTCAAGGCAATCGCAAGCAGTTCAGATCGCTAGCCAATAACGCTTCAGGCGTGATAAATTCAAAATGAAAATAATTTTATGGTTGGGGGTCACCACATCATGGGGAATTGTATTAAAGGGGTCACCACATTGTGGGGAATTGTATTAAAGGGGTCGCAGCACTATAAAAGTTGAGAACCACTGACCTACAATGTGTCATGGAGCGGCTGTTTTCAACCTCTTTCATATGTAATACCTGGACTGAGTTGTCTCTTGCTGTTCTAAAATGTCACCCCTCCACCCCAAAATCTACCTCCTTACTGGATTCCATCACACTAATTTGATGTGGCTCAGGGGCTAGGACGTTGAGCTTGTCGATCAAAAGGTCGGCAGCTCAGCGGTTCGAATCCCTAGTGCTTCTGTGTATCGGGGTGAGCTCCCGTTACTTGTCCCAGCTTCTGACAACCTAGCAGTTTCCAAAGCACGTAAAAAATGCAAGTAGAAAAAATAGGGACCACCTTTGGTGGGAATGTAGCAGCGTTCCGTGCGCCTTTGGCGTTGAGTCATGCCGGCCACATGACCACAGAGATGTCTTCGGACAGCGCTGGCTCTTCGGCTTTGAAACGGAGATGAGCACCGCCCCCTAGAGTCAGCAACGACTAGCACTTATGTGCGAGGGGAACCTTTACCTTTACCTTTATATATGGATGATAGATGATTATATATATATATATGAATTATATATATATATATATATATATATATATATATATATATATATATATATATATATATATATATATATATGATAGATGATTTTTATATATATATATATATATATATATATATATATATATATATATGTATATATATATATATATATATATATATATATATATATATATATATATATATATATATATATGTTTTCTGAGGTTTTTATGGTGTTTGTATATAGGTCTTTGGTTATTGTTTTCTCACGTAAAATTGGAAGTGTCTTGGTGACATTTGAAGTCTCATTCGTCATCTTTAGCTTTGCTTCTGGGAGCAGTGTGACACACTGCTCCCAGAAGCAGCTGAAGCCTGAAGATGACGAATGAGACTTCGTCAAACGCCGCCAAGACACTTCCAATTTTACAGAGAAAGACAACTCAATGTATATATATATATATATATATATATATATATATATATATATATATATATATATATATATATATATATATATATATATATATATGATAGATGATAGATACATACATACATGCATACCTACCTACATACATACATAGATGATAGGTAGATAGATAGATAGATAGATAGATAGATAGATAGATAGATAGATAGATAGATAGATAGATAGATAGATAGAAAGATAGATGGATGCAATGGCGGGTTTCAAATTTTTTTTACTACCGGTTCTGTGGGCATGGCTTGGTGGGTGTGGCAGGGAAATGATACTGTAAAATCTCCATTCCCTCCCCAATCCAGGGGAAGGTTATTGCAAAATCCCCATTTCCTCCTGATCAGCTGGGACTTGGAAGGCAGAGAATAGATGGAGGCGGGGCCAGTCAGAATTTTTACTACCGGTTCTCTGAACTACTCAAATTTTCCACTACCGGTTCTCCAGAACTGGTCCGAACCTGCTGAAACCCACCTCTGGTTGGATGATAGATAGATAGATGATAGATAGATAGATAGATAGATAGATAGATAGATAGATAGATAGATAGATGATTTCCTTATAGATTTCCTTGATTACTTATTGTACTATATGACTGTCACTGGGTGTTGTGTCCTGTGATTCTTGACAAGTATATCTTGTCATTTTATGTACACTGAGAGCATATGCACCAAAGACAAATTCCTTGTGTGTCCAATCACACTTGGCCAATAAAGAATTCTATCTATCTATCTATGATAGATGGATAGATAGATAGATAGATAGATAGATGATAGATAGATAGATAGATAGATAGATAGATAGATAGATAGATAGATAGATAGATAGTCTTATATGTGTGCCTCTGTATGCCTTTGTGTATATAGGAGGTGGAACAAAATGCATAGAGATAGCCCCCTTGACTTCAAGAACCTCAAACTCAATACATGTGAAGTCTAAACAACTGCGTTGGATTCAGGTGACAACATAATTTAGAAGGTTGCAAGACACCAAAAGAGAAGCAAGAATATAGGGAAACGTAGGCATTGTGTTATGTCAATCTATCACTTTCCATCTGCCAACCAGATAAAGTAATATTGGATTAACATCTAACAGGGTTCCCCTCCTTTTGACATCGATCTTTCCACCCATAAGAATCACAAATATTTCTCCTTTCCTGGGCTCTGTGATTATATTTCTTTATGATCTCCCTACTTGTTGTAGTCCTTCTTCTTGCACACACCCCAAAATTTATGAGCCACGAGTTTTGTGTTTCTCTTCATCATTTATTTATTCATTTATTTTGTCAAATACATATTAAATAATATATATAAGTATAAGCATGAATTGAATACATAAAATGAATACAACTAAAGGGAACAGTAGGACAGGGACGGATATTGTAAAATTTCCATTCCCACCCCAACCAGCCAGAGGTGGTATTTGCCAGTTCTCCAAATTACTCAAAATTTCCACCACTGGTTCTCTAGAACCTGTCAGAACCTGCTGGATTTCACCCCATGTATGTATGTATGTATGTATGTATGTATGTATGTATGTATGTGTGTGTGTGTGTGTGTATGGAAGGAAGGAAGGAAGGAAGGAAGGAAGGAAGGAAGGAAGGAAGGAAGGAAGGAAGGAAAGAAGGATACTTGAATGCTGCATCCAGTTTTGGTTGCTGCAATATAAAAAAGAGGTTGAGATGCTAGAAAGAGTGCAGAGAATAGCAACAATGATGATTTATTTATTTATTTTTATTTATTTATTTGTCAAACACAACAGTATATATAAGTATAAGCATGAAATAACCATACGAATTGATACAATCAAAGGGAACATTAGGACAGGAACGGTAGGCACACTGGTGCTCTTATGCATGCCCCTTACAGACCTCTTAGGAATGGGGTGAGGTCAACAGTAGATAGTCTTTGGTTAAAACTTTGGGGATTTTGGGAAGAGACCACAGAGTCAGGTAGTGATTAGGGGAGTGGAGGCTAAAACTAATGATGAATAGTTGTAGGAATTGAGTATGAAGAGTTGAATGAAAAGAAGGACTAGGTGTGATAGCAGTGTTCCAATATCTAAGGGCCTGCCACAAAGAAGACAAAGTCAAACTATTTTCCAAAGCATCTGAAGTCAGGACAAGAAGCCATGAATGGAAACTAATCAAGGAGAGAAACAACCCAGAACTAAGGAGAAATTTCCTGACAGATAGAACAATTAATCAATGGGACAACTTGCGTTCAGAAAGTGTGAATGCTCCAACACTGGAGGTTTTTAAGAAGAGATTAGACATGGTTTCCAGGATGAGCAGGGGGCTAGGCTAAAAGACCCCTTCCAATTCCGTTATTCTATTAGGAAAGTCAGAGGATGAGATTTCCAAACCAAGGCCATTTTTTTTTCTGGCTATGGACCAGCATCTTAGATAGATGGAGCGTCATCACTAGAGGCTTTCTAGTGAAAGCCTCTAGTGATGAGAAGAGATTGGACTGCCATTTGTCAGAAATGGTGCAGGGTCTCCTGCTCGGGTGACAGGTCAGACTAGATCAGGGATCAGCAACCCGTGGCTTTGGAGCCACATGTGGCTCTTTCATCCCTCTGCTGCTGTACCTCCCTGTTGCTGGTGGGCTCCACAACTGATAGGAGTGTTGTGACTCGTCCTCCCTCCTCTCCTCAGCTGGGCCCCTCCCGTCTCCAACCGGGCCTTTTATCAGACTCCGAGTCTGATAATGAAGATGAACGGCCTGTCATGCCTCCAGCCCCCGGCCTTGGCCCCATGCCCGGAGAGGATTCCAGGAGTGGGAGGACAAGCCCTATAAACATCACTCATACAGCATGTGTTCCTTTGGCTCAGCCATCAGAGCTGGAAGCCAGCCAGGTATTGGAATTGTTCGGGCCTACTTCTTGTGACCCCTCCCTTTCCCAGACAGCAGATCCAGCTGAAGACAATTCAAAGTGGGAGGATCCTCGCTTCCGGAGATCTGAGAGGCGATGCCAGCAGAAGGAAGGGAGGGACAGGCCTGGATAAATGCTGAGTCATGGAGCCACACCCCACAGCCTATATAAAGGACCTGCTTTTGGCATTCCAACCTTGAGTCAAGCAAAGTCTTATTGAGTCTTACCCTCTCGCTAAAGTCACAACTTGGACTCCTGCCTGCCCTGATAAACCTCGAAGGAACTTGGCAAGCTGCAGAGGCTTCGTTGCCAAGTTTGTCACGGACTTCCTTGACTCATTCGTCAGAGTGGGGTGTGTGACACAACAAGGGGTTTCGGTTAGGACAGGTAGAGGAAAAAGGATGCTGTGCTAGGGGGAGACTCTATGGACTTCCGGCTGGCTCCAGAATTGAATGGGGGCTTCAGTTAGGACTTTTGTGGCTCTTTGAGTGTTTAAGATTGCCGATCACTGGACTAAATGATCTACAAGGTTCCTTCCAACTCTGTTAATCTGTTAATATTTTCCCTTATTTTCTTTTGTATTCTTTTAAGGTAAAGGTTCCCCTTGCACGTATGTGCTAGTCGTTCCTGACTCTAGGGGGTGGTGCTCATCTCCGTTTCAAAGCTGAAGAGCCAGCGCTGTCCAAAGACGTCTCCGTGGTCATGTGGCCGGCATGACTCAATGCCAAAGGAGCACGGAACGCTGTTACCTTCCCACCAAAGCTGGTCCCTATTTTTTCCACTTGCATTTTTACGTGGTTTCGAACTGCTAGGTTGTCAGAAGCTGGGACAAGTAACCGGAGCTCACCCCATTATGCAGCACTTGGGATTCGAACTGCTGAACTGCCAACCTTTCGATCGACAAGCTCACCGTCTTATTCACTGAGCCACTACGTCCCCTAATATTTTCCTTTATTTTCTTTTGTATTCTTTTACAAACAATAAAAAGACATGGATGCAAGGAGATCATATCTATAATTCGAAAATGTGATAACTGTTTCCCAGTTAGTCTTATTAGAGTAATAAGAGATGGATCTATTTATGGCTTCTATTTATCTCTAGTAACTTTTTTTTTCCCTATTTAAATTCTTTGCATGATCCATTAAAATAAGTAGAGAAAGGAAAGTGCAGGAAAAGAAGCAGTACTGCGAAAATAAGTTAACTTAATTTGTGGTATATGGAGATTCAGTTTTCTTTAAAATAAGCACATTGACATTAGTGATACATTAAATTGTCGTTAACTATTTTTATTGATTTTTTCTGGTGTGATTCGACATACTGATATTTACTATACAGATGCTTCCCATTGATTTCATAGTAAAGACTATGCAAAAGGATTGCTGTAAGATTTAGACTTTAGAAAATGAAATGCAGCTTATTAAGCCATTGCAAGCCCTTCTATCTAATTCTTACTTTCTTTATTAATTATAGTAAAACAAAGTAAACTGAAGGGCCTCGGTAGACCAGAAGTTTCCCATTATTAATTCTTAACCTGTTAATTAATTTTCTGGGGAATAAGAGAAAGAAAGAAAGTTATTAAACTTCATGCTTGACCTTCAGTAACCTTAATTGAGAACAAGGGGTTTGAAAGCTAAGTTTTATTCTTATACGCTGTGGAATAAACCAATTTCTTTAAAAAAAAATATTCCTCTGTATTAAAACACACACAGTTTTTTCAATTTTTTATTTTATTAAAAAAAGTTTAAAATACAAAACTCCAAAAAATGTAACAGAAACAACAACAACAACGAAACCCAACCACAAAACAAACAAGACATTAATGGAGCACATTAAAAAAACATTAATACAAAGATGATTAGGGGACTAGAGGCTAAAACATATGAAGAACGGTTGCAGGAACTGGGTACGTCTGGTTTAATGAAAAGAAGGTCTAGGGGAAACATGATAGCAGTGTTCCAATATCTTAGGAGTTGCCACAAAGATCTACAGATTTTCGGCTGAAAAAATGCTTTTAAAAGTCTCTGATGATCGTGAGGCTCAGCTGAGATCATCAGAGACTTTTAAAAGTATTTTTTCTACAACCTCGTCGGCCGAAGAGGTTGTAAAAAAGTGCTTTTAAAAGACTCTGGCGATCCCAGCTGAGCCTCACGATCATCAGAGGATTTTTTTCTTTTTAACGATCAGTTGCCTGATCGTCACAGGCTTCTTTTTCTTTTAAAGGCAAAAAAAATGCTTTTAAAAGAAAGAAAAATCTCTGACAATCAGGCAACTCAGCGGGGATCGTCAGAGCCTTTTAAAAGCATTTTTTTACAACCTCTTCAGCTAAAGAGATTACAGAAAATATGCTTTTAAAAGTAAAAAAAAAGCCCACCCACTCACATTACCCCCACCACCAAGCCACGCCCACAGAACTGGTAGTAACACATTTTACATTTCACCACTGGTTTAAAAGCAAAGTAACTCAGAGGAATATTAATATTGCATGAAAGAATCTTCTATCAATTTCTGATCCATTCTATCGTAACCATGAAAAGTAATGAATCGAGAACCAGCAAGTTCATACTTCTTGGTTTCACGGACGTTCGGATACTGCAGGTTTTGTTCTTCATTATCCTTTTCTTTTCCTACTTTTCCACAATTACTGGAAATGCTCTGATTATCATCCTGGCTAATATAGACTACCGGCTACAGACAACAATGTATTTCTTCCTCTGGAATTTTTCTAGTTTGGAAATTGGATTTACCAGTGCTGTCACTCCCCAAACCTTGTCCCAACTTTTGATGGGCCATAAATGAGTTTGTGGGGCTTGAACCATTGTCAACCAGAACTGGGAGGATGACCTGATTGGCCCATGTGATCAATGAACTGGAGGGCAGGAGCTTTTGACTAATTTGAGCTGTGGTGGCGCAGTGGTTAGAGTGCAGTACTGCAGGCTACTTCTGCTGAATGCTGGCTGCCAGCAGTTCAGCAGTTCAAATCCCACCAGACTCAAGGTTGACTCAGCCTTTCATCCTTCCGAGGTTGGTAAAATGAGGACCCAGATGATTAGGGGCAATAGGCTGACTCGGTAAACTGCTTAGAGAGGGCTTTAAAGCATTGTGAAGTGGTATATACAGTAGGTCTAAGTGCTATTGCTATTTGGGTAGCAAATCCTGGGGCCTTCAGAGTCGGCTTTTCACCAGCCGTGCCAATATGTTGATATTGATTGTTTCCTGATTGCTTATTTGTATCCTATGACTATCATTAAGTGTTGTACCTTAGAATTCTTTTTTTTTTTTAGAAAAATGTTATTGGTTTTAAAAACAAACAGAAACAATGGACATTGCTCTACATCTCTGGTTTCTAACATTTACGTCAAGTTCAAGTTACTATATCATATATCCCTCAGTCTATACACAAATTTACATATTTATTTATTTATTTATTTATTTATTTATTTATTTATTTATTTATTTATTTATTTATTTATTATTCATACTTTTATACCGCCCTATCTCCCTAGGGACTCAGGGCGGTTTACAGCCATATTAAAAATATATATATACAAAGTAAAACATTAATTTAAAAAACTGATTACATAGGCCGAATATTTAAAATAAAGATATAAATAATAAAACCCCATATAAAACCAAATTTAAAATTTAAGCATTTAAAAATTTAAAAAATCTAGTCCAGTCCTGCGCAGATAAATAGATGTGTCTTAAGCTCGCGGTGGAAGATTCGAAGGTCAGGAAGTTGGCAAAGTCCTGGGGGAAGCTCGTTCCAGAGGGTGGGAGCCCCCACAGAGAAGGCCCTTCCCCTGGGCGTTGCCAGTCGGCACTGCCTGGCCAACGGCACCCTGAGGAGTCCCTCCCTGTGAGAGCGCACGGGTCGGTGGGAAGCATTCGGTGGCAGCAGACAGTCCCGTAAGTAGCCCGGCCCTATGCCCTATATCTCCTAATTCCTTATATATCAAGTATATACTGTATTACTACTACCCCTACAACTATATACATATTTAATAAATCTATTATACCCTCACAAGTACAATATACGTTGCTATATACATTTCCAGACATTCATTATCTCTTGTTTTTGGCATTCTTCCTCCCATCCAGCCAGTCGTACAATTTACTCCAGACCTCATAGTACCTTGATTAGCTTTTGTCTTTGAGTTCTAAAGTAAGTCTGTCCATCTCTGCACAGTTGTACATTTTGCTTGTTACTTCTTCTTCTGAGGGTATTTCTTTACACGTCCATTTTTGAGCAAACGCTAATCTTGCCGCGGTTAATATATGTAATGTTAAGTAGGTTACATTTTTATTGTATTTGCCATCCATCATGGACAGTAAGAAAATAGTGGTCTGGTTTGATCTGTATTTTGACCATTAACATCTCTTCTAAACAGTTTCTGATTTGCTGCCAGAATTTTTTAGTTAAAAGTTAAAAGCTAAACTACCTTAGAATTCTTGATGAACATATCTTTTCTTTTACGTACAGTAAGAGCATATGTACCAAAGACAAATTCCTTGTGTGTCCAATCACACTTGGCCAATAAAAAATTCTATTCTATTCTATTCTATTCTATTCTATTCTATTCTATTCTATTCTATTCTATTCTATTCTATTCTATTCTATTCTATTCTATTCTATTCTATTCTAACATCCCAAATAAATATATTCTTTGAGGAAACTCAAGGACTTAGAGTTTTGGTGGCTTTGGGGTTATTACTTGGAACCCTGACACACCCTGAATCTCCATAGACATGTCTTGGGTTAGGTGAAAAGCGCCTTTAGTAGAACTAAGGCAGAGCCCATGTTGTTTGAGTTCAGGTAAATTCCCCAATTTTGAAATTTTTAAATGAAGAAGGATTACCACTCAAGAAAGGGCATCAGGATTTGTTCAACACTGTCGCCTTCGACAAGACCTAAATTTAACTCATAGAATCATCTACTGTAATGTCCTTCCTGTTAAAGACTACTTCAGCTTTAATTGCAATAATACAAGAGCAACCAATAGATTTAAACTTAATGTTAACCGCTTTAATCTAGATTGCAGAAAATATGACTTCTGTAACAGAATCATCAGTGCTTGGAATACTTCACCTGACTCTGTAGTCTCTTTCCATAATACCAAAAGCTTTAACCAAAAACTTTCTAATATTGACCTCACCCCATTCCTAAGAGGGTTGCGTACAGAATTGAGTGTCTTGGCGACGTCGACAAAGTTCATTCAACGAAACCATTCTCATTGGTTGCTTCTGGGAGCAACATGTGAAACAGCTGCAGTCACACATTGCTCCCAGAAGCACAAGCTGAAGCCTGAAGATGACGAATGAGACTTCCGAAACGCCGCCAAGACACTTCCAATTTTACGCGGAGAAAACCCGAATAACCAAAGACATATATATATATATATATATATACCTGAATTGAGTGTCTTGGCGACGTCGACAAAGTTCATTCAACGAAACCATTCGTCATTCAGGCTTCAGCAGTTGGAGCATGATCGCAGCTGTTTCTTCCTTTTAACTGCTAGTGGGGATCTAGAAGTTAAAAGGAAGAAACAGCTGCGATCACACATTGCTCCCAGAAGCACGAAGCTGAAGCCTGAAGATGACGAATGAGACTTCGTCGAAACGTCGCCAAGACACTTCCAATTTTACACGGGAGAAAACCCGAACAACCAAAGACCTATATACAAACACCCGTGAAAACCTCAGAAAACATATATATATATATATATATATATATATATATATGCTTATTTCTCCTAATATTTACTCATATATATGTTTATACACTATATAATCTTCTTTGTATGATACTTATATATATTTTTGTGACTAAATAAATAAATAAATAAATAAAATATCTATGGTAGAAAGTTCTCAAAAGTTTCTCTCTGGATTCTATAGCCTCGAGGAGATTATAGTAGTGGAGAAGTAACTCAAGAGACTGCATTTTTCCCCTCCTAAGAATGCCAACCAGAATCCATTAGGGACACCAATATAGCATCTGTCCATTGCTTAAAGCAAATGCATCTTTTTCAACTTCTCCTGGATGCCTTCTGCAGGTCTCAGGGAAGAAAACATTTCTTTGATGGAATCAAACCTGCTACCTGAATATTTCCACACGCTCTTATTCATCTTTTCATTTGTGCACGTGAACCACAGTATACTCTAGCATTTAACAATCTTTTTTTTAAATAGAAGTTTCAACTGATGTTTGGCAAAGAAAAACACATGGACACATGGATTCTGAGAAACCCATCATTCCTCTATTTTTTCTTCAGATATAAAATGTGAGTATATGTTATACTTTCCCAGAAGGGCAAAGATTTCTTAGCTTAGGAATTGCATGAACTTTTTCAGAAGTAGGAATCGGAATATTCTTTATGGGTCAAGTGTATTTGTCTCTGATGCCTAAGGTCTCGGTGTACATGCAAGCAACAAAGTGATAAGTCGCAGATCATAAACCATAAGTTACAATCATGAATCGTAAGATACAAACAACAAGTGATAAATGGTAAGATACCAATACTAGAAGGTAGTAAGGAGGATGAGAAGATGAGAAAAAGGAGAAGATGAAAAGACAGTCAGTTGTCTGAAATGGTGTAGGGTCCCCTGCTGGAACCGAGGGTTGGACTGGAGGACCTTTAAGGTCTCTTCCAGCTCTCTTCTGATTGTTTGGTTGTTTGATTGATTGGATAAAAGCAATGCAGCCCAACTACATGAGTAATGAAAATACTACTACATGGTTAAATAAAACAACAACAACAGAGATGTCTAATCTAGAATTTAAAGTACTAGATTCTTCTTTAAGTAAATAATAGAATAGAATAGAATAGAATAGAATAGAATAGAATAGAATAGAATAGAATAGAATAGAATAGAATTCTTTATTGGCCAAGTGTGATTGGACACACAAGGAATTTGTCTTGGTGCATAAGCTCTCAGAGTACATAAAAGAAAAGATACATTAGTCAAGAATCATAAGGTACAACATTTAATGATAGTCAGAGGGTACAAATAAGCAATCAGGAAACAATCAGTTTCAGTAAAAATAGTACGGATACAAGCAACAAAGTTACAGTCTTAAATGGAAGGGGATAGTTGATGGGACCAATGAGAAGATTAATAGTAGTGCAAATTTAGTCAATAGTTTGACAGTGTTGAGGGAATTATTTGTTTAGGAGAGTGATGATGTTCAGGAAAAAACTGTCCTTGTGTCTAGTTATTCTGGTGTGCAGTGCTATATAGCATCGTTTTGAGGGTAGGAGTTGAAACAGTTTTATGTCCAGGATGTGAGGGGTCTGTAAATATTTTCACAGCCCTCTTTTTGATTCATGCAGTATACAGATCCTCAAGGGAAGGCAAGTTGGTAGCAATTGTTTTTTCTGCAGTTCTGAATATCCTCTGAAATCTATATCTGTCTTGTTGGGTTGCAGAACCGAACAAGACAGTTATAGAGGTGCAGATGACAGTATGATACATAGTCTTTTATAAGATTTTACTATAATATTGTCCTTTCAATGGTGCAAGATACAAATCCCATTTTGAAGGTGTTGGAAGCTGAAGTAGAAATCATTCCAATTAACATTTTCTGGTGGATTTATTTAATTTAGTTCAGAACAGAATGGGAATATTGCATTTCATTACTGACATTTCTTTTCTAGATTTTGTCAAGCTGTTAGGTGCCCTTTGTTGCATTCTAAGATCATTGAGTAGTTTGTTTTCACTTTGTTTCTGTACCATGTTATAGATTTTCCTTTCCCAGAAAGGGAAAATTATCTTGTGGAACCAGAGATGGAAGAGTCCTTTTTAGGACACTATTAATTAAAAAAAAATTACATCACATCCAACGTCTGTACTTAGAGCAGCGTTTTGAAGGCAGGTGGGCAGTTATTGAGCAGAATATTCATATTAGGTGGACTAATTGCTTTCTTCTATTCAATTCCTGATCAGAGTTCTATCGTAACCATGAAAAGTAACGAATCGAGAATTAGCGAGTTCATACTTCTTGGTTTCACGGACGTTCGGAAACTGCAGCTCTTGTTCTTCGCCATCCTTCTCTTTGCCTACTTATTGACCATCACAGGAAATTTTGTGATTATCATCCTGACTAACCTGGACCATCGTCTACAGACCCCGATGTATTTTTTCCTTTGGAATTTCTCCATTGTGGAAATTGGTTTCACCACCACTGTCACCCCTCAAACCTTGTCCCACTTGCTGACGGGCCATAAAAACATTCTCTACGTTGGTTGCGTCATACAGTCTTACATGTACTTTCATCTGGGTACCACAGAGTTCTTCCTTTTAGCTGTCATGTCCTACGATAGATACCTGGCCATCTGTAACCCCTTACGCTACCCATCCATCATGCACAAGAGTTTATGCACCTTGCTGGTTTCTTGTTGCTGGATTGGAAGCTTCCTCATCATCATTGGCTCCTTTGTGATCCTCCTACAGCTTCCAATGTGCGACTCAAACATCCTGGACCACTTCTTTTGTGACTACACACCCTTGTTCCAACTCTTATGTGGGGACAAGAGATTTCTCGAACTTTTTGGGTTCATCACCGCTGCGCTTTCCTTGCTGGGGACTTTGACTGTTTCAGTGGCTTCCTACATCAACATAGTCAGAACCGTCTTGAATATCCCGTCTGCTACAGGGAGAAAGAAAGCTTTTTCCACCTGTGCCTCTCACTTCGTGGTTGTGTCCATCACCTACGGGAGCTGCATCTTCCTTTATATCAGCCCATCCCAGGCAGGCAGAGTGGAGTTTGGCAAAATAGTGGCCATTCTCAACACGATTGTTTCTCCTTTGCTCAATCCTTTCATTTACAGCTTGAGGAACCAACAAGTTCAGGAAGCGTTGAAAGATCTGTTGAGGCAGGTTGTCGTTTTTATTATCAGGTCCAAGGAAAATCTGAACACACAGTTGAACTTCTGAACTTGGTGTATCTGATCTCTTGTACAAAATGCCAAAAAATATACAGTTATTTGGTAGTTTGGAGCATCATGTGTGCAGCAGCTGCCCAAAAAGCCAACCCAGTTCTAGGCTGCATAAACAGAGGGATAGAATCAAGATTAGGTGAAGTGTTAATACCACTTTATGATGCCTTGGTAAGGCCACACTTGGAATATTGCATTCAGTTTTGGTCGCCGTGATGTAAAAAAGACTCTAGAAAGAGTGCAGAGAAGAGCAACAAAGATGATTAGGGGACTCGAGGTTAAACATAAGAAGAATGGTTGCAGGAACTGGGTATGTCTAGTTTAATGAAAAGAAGGATTAGGGAAGACATAATAGCAGTTTTCCAATATACGGTGGTTCCGTCCCAGGCGCCTGATGGACCCTGAGAGGTTCCAGACGGAGCTTGGGCCATTCCCTGAGGATCTGGCCCACGGCACGACTGAGGAACTGGTCGTGGCCTGGGAGCGGGCCACGGCCGGGGCCCTGGACAGTGTCGCCCCTTTGCGGCCTCTGACCCGGCGTAGATCTCGTCCGGCCCCTTGGTTCTCCGAGGGGCTGAGGGAGATGAAACGCCGGAGAAGACGCCTAGAGAGCACCTGGAGGTCCAGTCGCTCCGAAGCTGATCGGACACTAGTTAGGACCTATTCTAGGACCTACCTAGTGGCAATGAGGGAAGCGAGGCGCCCCACGCCTCCACCCTCATTGCGCCGGCAGATAACCGCCCGGCCGCCCCAGCCTGGGTGACCCGCCTCCTACATCAGGAGGTGCGGATGACCCTTTGCAGGGACGAGCCGAGGAGTTTAGTGGTTATCTATACGATAAAATCGCTCAGCTGAGGGACGGTCTGGACCGAATTTGGGATGATCCAAGCGAGGAGAGGAGGCACGTCTTGTTGAGCACATTTGGGATGAGTTTGACCCTGTGGCTCCCGAGGACGTGGACAGGTTGTTGGGGAGGCTTCACGGCACGACATGTTTACTGGACCCGTGCCCTTCCTGGCTGGTACTGGCCACTCAGGCGGTGACACGAGGCTGGCTCCAGAGGATTATCAACGCTTCTTTGTTGGACGGGGTTTTCCCTGCCGCCTTGAAAGAGGCGGTGGTGAGATCCCTCCTTAAGAAGCCCTCTTTGGACCCAGCTATTTTGGGTAATTATCGTCCAGTCTCCAACCTTCGCTTTGTTATGGTTGTTGTAGAGAGTGCCGTGGCGCGACAGCTGCCCCAACACCTGGATGAAGATGTCTATCTAGACCCGTTCCAGTCCGGCTTCCGACCCAGATACAGCACGGAGACAGCTTTGGTCGCGTTGGTGGATGATCTCTGGAGGGCCAGGGACAGGGGATATTCCTCTGCCCTGGTCCTATTAGACCTCTCAGCGGCATTCGATACCATCGATCATGGTATCCTGCTGCGCCGGTTGGGGGGATTGGGAGTGGGAGGCACCGTATATCGGTGGTTCTCCTCCTATCTCTCCGACCGATCGTGAGACGGTGTTGACAGGGGCAGAGGTCGACCGCGAGGGCCTCACTTGTGGGGTCCCACAGGGGTCGATTCTCTCGCCTGCTGTTCAACATCTACATGAAGCCGTTGGGTGAGATCATCAGTGGTTTCGGTGAGATACCAGCAGTACGCTGATGACACCCAGCTGTATTTTTCCACCCCGGACCACCCCAATGAAGTTGTTGAAGTGCTGTCCCGGTGTTTGGAAGCTGTACGGGTCTGGATGGGGAGAAACAGGCTCAAGCTTAATCCTCCAAGACGGAGTGGCTGTGGATGCGGCACCCGATTCAGTCATCTGCACCTGCGGCTGGGTGTTGGAGGCGAGTTACTGGCCCCAAAGGATAGGGTGCGCAACTTGGGAGTCCTCCTGGATGATCGGCTGTCGTTTGAAGATCATTTGACGTCTCCAGGAGGGCCTTCCACCAGGTTCGCCTGGTTCGGCAGTTGCGCCCCTTCCTTGATCGGGATGCCTTATGCACAGTCACTCATGCGCTCGTTACCTCTCGCTTGGATTACTGTAATGTTCTCTACATGGGGCTCCCCTTGAAGTGCACTCGGAGGCTTCAGTTAGTCCAGAATGCAGCTGCGTGGGTTATAGAGGGAGCTACACGTAGCTCCCATGTAACACCGCTCCTGCGCAGACTGCACTGGCTGCCTGTGGCCTTCCGGGTGCACTTTAAGGTGCTGGTTATGACTTTTAAATCGCTCCATGGCTTAGGACCTGGGTACTTACGGGACCGCCTGCTGTTACCACACGCCTCCCACCGACCCGTACGCTCCCATAGAGAGGGACTTCTCAGGGTGCCGTCCGCCAAACAATGTTGGCTGATGGCCCCCAGGGGAAGGGCCTTCTCTGTGGGGGCTCCCACACTCTGGAACGAGCTTCCCCCGGGTTTACGCCAAATACCTGACCTTCGGACATTTCGTCGCGAACTCAAGACTCATCTTTTTATCCGCGCGGGGCTGGCTTAAACTGGGATTTTAATGTTGAAATTTATTAATTTTAAACGGGTTTTTTTTTAATATGGTAAATTTTAATTATTGGGCTAATTTAAATAAGTTTTTTAAATCGTATTTTAAACTTGTATATTGTATTGTCGGTTTTATTATGCCTGTACACCGCCCTGAGTCCTTCGGGAGAAGGGCGGTATAAAAATCAAATAAAATAAATAAATTAAATAAATAAATAAAATATCTCAGGGGCTGCCACAAAGAAGAGGGAGTCAAGCTATTATCGAAAGCATCTGAAGGAAGGACAAGAAGCAATGGGTGGAAACTAATCAAGGAGAGAAGCAATTTAGAACTAAGGAGAAATTTCCTGACTGTTAGAACAATTCATCAGTGGAACAACTTGCCTCCAGAAGTTGTGATTTTTCCAACACTGGCAGTTTTTAAGAAGATATTGGATAACCATTTGTCTGAAGTGGTGTAGGGTTTCCAGCCTAAGCAGGGGGTTGGACTAGAAGACCTTCAAGGTCCCTTCCAACTCTGTTATTCTCGGCTATTGTATACATATTATCCCCCCTAATTGAATACTGATAAATATATTGTGACAATATTACTTTCCCACTTGTTGTGGAACAGGCGTAACAAAATTTAAACTACTAATACTATTTGTGGATAGGTTACCACATTTTTGTTTATTTTGTCACAACAGTATACACAAGCATCAACATAAAACAACAACACATCACATAAGTATATATATATGAGCAAAAGTATGCAATAACTATATTAATTTGATATAATGAAAGGAAACAATAGGACAGGAACTGTAGGCACTTTTGTGCTCTTATGCACGTCCCCTATAGTCCTCTTAGGAATGGGGTGAGGTCAATAGTAGACAGTTTTTGGATAAAGATTTTGGGATTTTGAGGAGAAACCACAGAGTCAGGTAGTGTGTTCCAAGCATTAACAACTCTGTTACCAAAGTCATATTTTCTGCAATCAAGATTGAAGCGGTTAACATTAAGTTTAAATCTATTGTTTGCTCTTGTATTATTGCGATTGAAGCTGAAATAGTCTTTAACAGGAAGGACTTTGCAATAGATGGTTCTATGTGTTAAACACAGGTCTTGTCGGAGTCGGCGGAGTTCTAAATTTTCTAATCCCAGTATTCCAAGTCTCATGGTATAAGGTATTTTGTTGTTTTCAGAGTTTTCATTAACCTGTCATCTGTCCACTATATTAATGACAAAATAGTTAACATAATTTGTTTTAAAAAAACAACCAAGATTAAAATTTCAAAACCCTCTGTTAGCAAACTGTTATTGTAATCAGCTGATAGAAAGTTCACCACAGTTTCTTGTCTATAAATTACAGTTTTGTGACCTCTTCAGACTTAACTGGTTGTCCTTGACATGTAACTGTAATTGAGCCTAGAATTATGGTTGCAAGTCATGTCAGTTATTAAGTGGGTCACCACATCACAGTGTCTTATTTTACGTTTTGTGGTTGCGTTCATTGAATCACCACAGCTTTTCAGCAAACAGGGCAGCTGTTAAATTAATCCATGCCACATTCTGGGAAATACCGTCCTAAATTGGGATCATGTGACTGTAGGGAGCTAAAAAATATCCATAATTATAGGCCAATCGCCAAGCACTCAAAATGCAATCATGGAGGTTGTCAACCCTGAAGCTAACCTGACTGAAGCCATTTTTGACCGCTTCAGGGTTGCCAGACTGGAGCTGAGGGATAGGGAACAGGGGGATTTGAGATAGAGGGTATTTTGTAGCCAAAACAAAATACTTTCTCTTGAGAACCAAGGACATTCTCACACCTGGTCAGAGGAAGGTGGAGTGATGCTACCCGGGCGCCAGACTGCACCGTGATTGGACCATGTGACTGATTGTTTTTTGTTTTTTTTATTGAAAGAGTTTTAAAAAAACAAAAACATTTCCCCCCCTTTCCCCCCCCTCCCAAAACCCCTTCCCCTCCTTCCCCGGCTTCCCGGGTCAATCACAAGGTATTGTTATACATAAACCAAACATAGAATAAAATTTTCCCTTCCAATCCAATTAACCACATCCAAAGCTTTTCATCTCCCAACCCCCTCCCCATTACATAAAATAACTTCCTAATTATTCAAAGGCAATCTGATATTTCTTAATCTGATATCTATTTTGTAGATAATCAATCCATTTTTCCCATTCAATTAAATATCTTTCCTGCGTATTGTCTTTTAAAAAAGCTGAGATTTTAGCCATCTCAGCCAAATTAATGACTTTCAGTATCCATTCTTCTATTGTAGGTACCTCTTCTTTCTTCCAGTATTGTCCAATCAACAGTCTTGCTGCTGTTATTAAATTCAGAATCAGTTTAGTCTCAATCCCTGTACAATCCGTTATAATTCCCAAAAGGAAAAATTGTGGCAGGAACTTTATCTTCTTCTTCAGTACATTTTGAATAATCCACCAAATTCTTATCCAAAAGACCTTAATTTTCTTGCAAGTCCACCAAATATGAAAATATGTAGCGTCATCACAATCACACCTCCAACATTTCGCTTGGATATTAGGATACATACGTGATAATTTTTTGGGATCTAAGTGCCATCTATAAAACATCTTATAAAAATTTTTCCTTAAATTCTGTGTCTTGTGTAAACTTAACATTTCTAACCCAGATTTTCTCCCATGTTTCCAACATTATTGGTTCCTGAATATTCTGTGCCCATTTTATCATGCAATCCTTTACCAAATCCTTTTCCGAATCTATTTCAAGCAACACATTATACAATCTCTTTATATGCTCCTGGGTCTGATTTCTAATTTGCTTTATTAAATTTTCCTCCCTTTGCATTATACCAATTTTTTGATCTTCTTTCCATCTAGCACTTATTTGCCCATATTGAAACCAAGTATAATTCCTCCCTTCTTCATTTAATACCTGTAATGATTTTAATTGCAATCTACCTCCTTCAGCATACAAAAGTTCTTTATAAGTAATCATTTCCTGTTTCTGTTCTATATTTATATTCTCTATTGCATGTCTGGGGCTCGCCCATATAGGAATCTTGTAATCTAATTTATAGGAATATTTTTTCCAGACCCGCAAAAGAGCACTTCTCAACACATGATTCTTAAAAGCCCTATCCACTTTTTTTTCATAAAATAAATACGCATGCCATTCATATAACAAGTCATAACCTTCTATATTCAAAATTCTTTCCTCTGTTAAGTTAAACCAGTCACTTATTACTGAAAGGGCTACTGCTTCATAATATAGTTTAAAGTTGGGCATTCTTAAGCCACCTCTTTCCCGTGAGTCCTGTATTATTTTCATTTTAACCCTCGCCTTTTTACCCTGCCATATAAATTTGTTAATCCCAATCTGCCAATCTTCCAAATTTTTATCCTTTTTAATTATTGGTATCATCTGGAACAGAAACAAAAATCTAGGTAACACATTCATTTTAATAGCCGCAATCCTTCCCAATAGCGATAACTGCAATTTTTCCCAGACACTCATATCATTCTGAACTTTTTGCCATAGCAAGTCATAATTATTCTTATAAAGTTTCTTGTTCGATGAGCTAATATAAACCCCTAAGTATTTAACCTTTTTTACTACCTCAAACCCTGTCATTTTCTCTAGTTTTTGTTTCTGTTGTATAGACATATTTTTAATTATCACTTTTGTTTTATTCTGATTTATTTTAAATCCTGATACCTTTCCATATTTATCAATTACTTCCAACAAAAATCTACTTGAACTTATAGGATTTGTTAAAGTAACCACTACATCATCTGCAAAAGCTCTAACTTTATACTCATATTGTCTAATCTTAATTCTCTCTATTTTCGTTAATTCTCGTATTTTATCTAATAATGGTTCCAAAGTCAAAACAAACAATAGTGGTGATAAGGGACATCCCTGTCTCGTTCCTTTCGCAATCTTAATAACTTCTGTCAAGCTATCATTTATTATAATCTGTGCTGTTTGCTCTCCATAAATCGCTTTAATTATTCTAACAAAACAATCTCCAAATTGCATTTTCTCTATTAATTTAAATAAAAAATCCCAATGCAATCGATCAAAGGCTTTCTCTGCACCCAAAAAAATAAGTGCTGCTGAAGTATTCTTCTTTTCCAAATATTCCAATATATTAATAATCTGTCTAACATTATTCCTCATCTGCCTCCCTTTTATAAAACCAGATTGATCGGTATGAATTCTTTGTTGTAAAACTAACATTAATCTATTTGCTATTATTTTTACAAAAATCTTATAATCATTATTTAAAAGTGAAATCGGCCTGTAGTTACCGGGTTTAGAGCAATCTTGCTCCTCTTTTGGTATCAGTGAAATAAAAGATGTTTTCCATGACGGGGGTATTCCCACTCCTAATTGTATCTGATTAAATAATTCTTTAAGTGGGCCTAATATTTCATCCTGTGTTTTTTTATAATAAGTTGCTATAAGACCATCTGTACCAGGGGTTTTCCCCATTTTTAATTGTTTAATTGCCTCCACTATTTCTCCAGTAGCTATCGGCCGATTCAGCTCCTCCCTCTGTTCTAATGTTAGAATATTAACCTTATAATCTTTCAAATAATCATAAATGTCCCTATTCAATATTTTGTCTTCTGCATATAGTGCAGTATAAAATTCTGAGAATGCCTTTTTAATTTTATCCTGTTGGTATATCTCTTTGCCTTTATATTCTATTTTTTGTATGACACGTGCTTTCTGTTTTTTCCTTAAGTTATATGCCAACCATCTCCCAGGTTTATTTGCATTACAAAAGGTATTATGTTTAGCATATTGTATATTCGTTGCCACCTGGTCTGTCATTAACATATTAAATTGACTCTGTAATATTTTTATAGCCTCTTTAAGTTTGTGATCTTGTGGGTTTTGAATTAATAACTGTTGCTTCCTTTGAATTTCTTCTTCCAAGTACCTACGCTGCCTTTGTTTATTATTCCTTTGCCTATTATCCAAGTAAATCAATATCCCTCTAATAAAGGCTTTACTCGCCTCCCACACAGTTCCTATAGATGTCCCTTTGTACATATTAAAATCAAAAAATTATTTCAACTGTTTCTTACAATAATTTACATTATCCTCATATCTAAACAGATTTTCATTCAACCTCCATGTTCTACCACCTTTTTTCCCTTGTAATAATTCCATCCATACTGGGCTATGGTCAGTTAAACACCTCGGAAATATCTTCATTTTCTTCACCCTAGAAAGCAAGTCATTAGAAATTAAAATAAAATCAATACGTGAGAAAGATTGGTGCCTATCGGGAAAAAAAGTAAAATCTCTCTCATCTGGATTCCGTAACCTCCATATATCTCTAAACTCAAAGTCTTCCATCATTTCAAAAAAGGATTTTGGTAGTTTTGCATGTATAGGTATCTTTTTGGAGGAGGTTCTCTTATCACTTCTTGTATCAATTACTCCATTCCAGTCTCCTAATAAAATAAACGAACTATAATCCCAGAGGATCAACCTCTCGTGTAACATTTTGTAAAACTTTTCTTGTTGCTGATTAGGTGCATAAATACTTATCAGCAAAGTCTTTTTTGCATCTATCACCGGTTCAATAGCAATAAAACTTCCTTGAATATCTGCCTCAATTAACTTAGCTGGTATATCCTTCCTGATATATACAACAATTCCATGCTTCTTTTCCAAAGCTGATGCAACAAAATGTTTACCTAATTTTGAGTTGATTAAATATTTTTGGTCTGATAATTTTATATGTGTCTCTTGCAAGCAAATCACATCATTTTTAAATTGTTTCAAGTAGTGAAATATTTTCCTTCTTTTCTGAGCTGAATTCAAGCCATTAACATTCCATGACAAAATTCTATTTGCCATTACTGGTCTCCTGAAGCTTTGAAGCAGACAACGGAAGCTCCTCCTCCGGTATCTTCCGTCTAGCTCCTCCCACAGCTTCCATACTGGGATCCTGACTTTTACTTTGAGACTGTTGCTCTTCTTTACGCTTAAGAGCTCCTCTTGTCACCCTTTGCTCTTGTGGTTCCTCTGATACTGGCAGCAATGAAGGCTCTTGGATCACCACGCCTTCTTGAATCCCTTGAAGTTTTTCTATCACTTCTATTTCGACTTTCAAAACTGTAGAAAGAAAATCCTTTGCCTTTAAAACAGTGTCAATTCTATATCTCCTTCCTTGATAGAATACTGTCAGTCCAACTGGCACCTCCCATCTGAATTGAATCTGATGTTTTTTAAGTTCTTGTGTAAAAAAAACAAATTCCTTCCTATCTCTTAACATCTTTGAAGGAATCTCTTTCAACACCTTCAGCTCCTGTTCTCCAATTTTTAAAGTTGTCTGATATGAAACTTGCAGAATCTGATTTCTCATAGTCCTTTTCACAAAATAAACCACAATGTCCCGAGGAAGCTTTCTCTGTCTCGCAATCCAGGAATTAACTCTATATATTTTATCAATTTGATAAGCTACCTCTTGGGGTTCCACTTCAATAAATTCAGCCAATGCTTCTGATATAATTTTTCTTAAGTCTTCTCCTCGCTCTTCTTGCATACCACGGATTCTAAGAGCTCCTTCCATAAGTTTATATTGTAATATCACAACCTGATCTTCATTTTGATCCACTTTTTTCTGAACACCTTTCATTTTGTCTTCTAAATGCTTATTTGACTGAGAGATCTGTTGCATTTCCTCTTCCAATCCCTCAATTTTTTTACTCAGTCCCTGAACTGCCATGAGAATATCTTCTCTTATTTTTGCATTAAAATTCTCCATCATCTCTTTTTGCCTATCTTCAGAAAGTTTTAATTGTACTTTCAATATATCCTCAAGACTTGGTTCAGATCCCCTTCTCCCAGAAGGCTTTAAAGGTTTAGCTGCCATTCTGTCTTCAAAAGAATCAGGAATTTAAACTTAACAACTTTCCTTCACTCCTTTCAGTATAAAAGAACTCCGTTTGTAACAATCCACAGATAATGCTGCTTTATCGTACTAAAATTTTTTACTTTCACTTTCAGACGCCAGTTTAAAAGTCAATTAATCAAAGACAAAGAAAAGTTTCAGGTTTCAGAAAGGGAGTCGGTATACTTGCCGTGCTGATTCTACATCAAAGATCGAACGCTTGTGAAATTCCCGTCTGCTTAGAAAATCAATCAATTTAATAAGTCCTTTTGAGCAGAAATGACCCCCTACTCCTTTTTCCTGAAAAAAACAGGAGCGTGTTTGAAGTTGGAGATAGTGGAGTTCGGCAGGACCATAAATCCAGGAAAATTCGCTCTTAAGAGCAAACCCCCTGTCAGGTCTACCACTTTTCCACAACTCTGCATAACCCTTTCATTCCCAAAGGGCATGCTAAGCTCAGTGAACAGTGATTTTTTCTGTTTCACTGACTTTTACAATCTTCTAACACGGAGTGCTCTATTAGAGCACCCAGCAGGAGCGGTGATGTCACTGGAGCCCCGTGACTGATTGTTTTGAGAAAGTAGAAAATCTTTTACTTTTAATTAGGTGAAAACTGTGGGAGTTTTCAGAGTCAGTTTTCACCAGATATGTGACAATATGATATTTCCAATAAAGCTATTCTTTGAGGAATTTTACATTTCACCACTTGTTTAAAGGCAAAGCAACTCAGAGGAATATTAATATTATATGAAAGAATCTTCTATCAATTTCTGATCCGGTTCTAACGTAACCATGAAAAGTAATGTATCGAGAACCAGCGAGTTCATACTTCTTGGTTTCACGGACGTTTGGATACTGCAGCCTTTGTTCTTCATTATCCTTCTCTTTTCCTACTTTTCCACAATAACTGGAAATGCTCTGATTATCATCCTGGCTAATATAGACTACCGGCTACAGACAACAGTGTATTTCTTCCTCTGGAATTTTTCTAGTTTGGAAATTGGATTTACCAATGCTGTCACTCCCCAAAAGTCCCAACTTTTGATGGGCCATAAATGAGTTTGTGGGGCTTGAACCATTGTCAGCCAGAACTGGGAGGATGACCTGATTGACCCATGTGATCAACCTATGAACTGGAGGGCAGGAGCTTTTGACTAATTTTAGCTGTGGTGGCGCAGTGGTTAGAGTGCAGTATTGCAGGCTACTTCTGCTGATTGCTGGCTGCCAGCAGTTCAGCAGTTCAAATCCCACCAGACTCAAGGTTGACTCAGCCTTTCATCCTTCCGAGGTTGGTAAAATGAGGACCCAGATGATTAGGGGCAATAGGCTGACTCGGTAAACTGCTTAGAGAGGGCTTTAAAGCATTGTGAAGTGGTATATACAGTAGGTCTATTGCTATTTGGGTAGCAAATCCTGGGGCCTTCAGAGTCGGCTTTTCACCAGCCGTGCCAATATGTTGATATTGATTGTTTCCTGATTGCTTATTTGTATCCTATGACTATCATTAAGTGTTGTACCTTAGAATTCTTTTTTTTTTTTTAGAAAAATGTTATTGGTTTTAAAAACAAACAAAAACAATGGACATTGCTCTACGTCTCTGGTTTCTAACATTTACGTCAACTTCAAGTTACTATATCATATATCCCTCAGTCTATATACAAATTTACATATCTCCTAAATTCCTTATATATCAAGTATATACTGTATTACTACTACCCCTACAACTATATACATATTTAATAAATCTATTATACCCTCACAAGTACAATATATGTTGCTATATACATTTCCAGACATTCATTATCTCTTGTTTTTGGCATTCTTCCTCCCATCCAGCCAGTCATACAATTTACTCCAGACCTCATAGTACCTTGATTCGCTTTTGTCTTTGAGTTCTAAAGTAAGTCTGTCCATCTCTGCACAGTTGTACATTTTGCTTGTTACTTCTTCTTCTGAGGTTATTTCTTTACACTTCCATTTTTGAGCAAACGCTAATCTTGCTGCGGTTAATATATGTAATGTTAAGTAGATTATATTTTTATTTTATTTGCCATCCATCATGCCCAATAAGAAAATAGTGGTCTAGTTTGACCTCTATTTTGACCATTAACATCTCATATTATTATTATTATTTATTTGATTTTTATACCGCCCTTCTCCCGAAGGACTCAGGGCGGTTCACAGCCAACGTAAAACACAATCATAAAATAGAATTAAAAAACACTTTAAAAATCTTATTCAAATTGGCAAACTCTTTAAAAACTATAATAAAAGTGATTAAAAACCCCAATTTAAAACCGTAATGTATTAAGCCAGCCCTGCACGATGAAACAGAAAAGTCTTGAGTTCGTGGCGGAAGGTCCGGAGGTCGGGGAGTAATCGTAATCCTACAGAAAGCTCATTCCAGAGGATAGGTGCTTGCACAGAGAAGGCTCTCCCCCTGGGGGTCGCCAGCCGACATTGTTTAGCTGACGGCACCCTGAGGAGACCCTCCCTGTGCGAGCGCACAGGTCGGTGGGAGGCTGTCGGTGGCAGCAGGCGGTCCCGTAAATATGCACCAAAGACAAATTCCTTGTGTGTCCAATCACACTTGGCCAATAAAAAATTCTATTCTATTCTATTCTATTCTATTCTATTCTATTCTATTCTATTCTATTCTATTCTATTCTATTCTATTCTATTCTATTCTATTCTAACATCCCAAATAAATATATTCTTTGAGGAAACTCAAGGCCTCAGAGTTTTGGTGGCTTTGGGGTTATTACTTGGAACCCTGACACACCCTGAATCTCCATAGACATGTCTTGGGTTAGGTGAAAAGAGCTTTTAGTAGAACTAAGGCAGAGCCCATGTTGTTTGAGTTCAGGTGAATTCCCCAATTTTGAAATTGTTAAATGAAGAAGGATTACCACTCAAGAAAGGGCATCAGGATTTGTTCAACACCGTCGCCTTCGACAAGACCTAAGTTTAACTCATAGAATCATCTATTGTAATGTCCTTCCTGTTAAAGACTACTTCAGTTTTAATTGCAATAATACAAGAGCAACCAATAGATTTAAACTTAATGTTAACCGCTTTAATTTAGATTGCAGAAAATATGACTTCTGTAACAGAATCATCAATGCTTGGAACACTTTACCTGACTCTGTGGTCTCTTCCCATAATCCCAAAAGCTTTAACCAAAAACTTTCTAATATTGACCTCACCCCATTCCTAAGAGGACCATAAGAGCACAAACGTGCCTACCATTTCTGTCCTATTGTTTTTCTTTTTCTCCTTCATATATATATTCATATATGTATATATGATATATATATGAAGCATATATATATATATATATGAAGCATATATATATATATGAAGCATATATATATATATATATGCTTATTCCTCCTAATATTTACTCATATATATGTTTATACACTATATAATTTCTTTGTATGATACTTATATATATTGTTGTGACTAAATAAATAAATAAATAAATAAATAAAATATCTATGGTAGAAAGTTCTCAAAAGTTTCTCTCTGGATTCTATAGCCTCGAGAGGATTATAGTAGTGGAGAAGTAACTCAAGAGACTGCATTTTTTCCCTCCTAAGAATGCCAACCAGAATCCATTAGGGACACCAATATAGCATCTGTCCATTGCTTAAAGCAAATGCATCTTTTTCAACTTCTCCTGGATGCCTTCTGCAGGTCTCAGGGAAGAAAACATTTCTTTGATGGAATCAAACCTGCTACCTCAATATTTCCACATGCTCTTATTCACCTTTTCATTTGTGCACGTGAACCACAGTATACTCTAGCATTTAACAATCTTTTTTTTAAATAGAAGTTTCAACTGATGTTTGGCGAAATAAAACACATGGACACATGGATTCTGAGAAACCCATCATTCCTCTATTTTTTCTTCAGATATAAAATGTGAGTATATGTTATACTTTCCCAGAAGGGCAAAGATTTCTTAGCTTAGGATTTGCATGAATTTTTTTAGAAGTAGGAATCGGAATATTCTTTATTGGTCAAGTGTATTTGTTTCTGATGCGTAAGGTCTCAGTGTACATGCAAGCAACAAAGTGATAAGTCGCAGATCATAAACCATAAGTTACAATCATAAATCATAAGATACAAACAACAAGTGATAAATGGTAAGATACCAATACTAGAAGGTAGTAAGACAGATGAGAAGATGAGAAAAAGGAGAAGATGAAAAGACAATCAGTTGTCTGAAATGGTGTAGGGTCTCCTGCTGGAGCAGAGGGTGGGCTGGAGGACCTTTAAGGTCCCTTCCAGCTCTCTTCTGATTGTTTGTTTGATTGACTGATTGGATAAATGCAGCCCAGCTACATGAGTAATAAAAATACTACTACATGGCTAAATAAAAAAAAACCCACAGATGTCTAATCTAGAATTCAAAGTGCTAGATTCTTCTTTAAATATATAGAATAGAATAGAATAGAATAGAATAGAATAGAATTTTTTATTGGCCAAGTGTGATTGGACACACAAGGAATTTGTCTTGGTGCAAATGCTCTCAGTGTACATAAAAGAAAAGATACGTTCATCAAGGTACAACACTTATAACACTTAATGATAGTCATAGGCTACAAATAAGCAATCAGGAAACAATCGGTATCAATATAAATCGTAAGGATACAAGCAACAAAGTTACAGTCATAAGTGGAAGGAGATAGGTGATGGGAATGATGAGAAGATTAATAATAGTGCAGATTTAGTCAATAATTTGACAGTGTTGAGGGAATTATTTGTTTAACAGAGTGATGATATTCGGGAAAAAACTGTCCTTGTTTCTAGTTATTCTGGTGTACAGTGCTATATAGCATTGTTTTGAGGGTAGGAGTTGAAACAGTTTTATGTCCAGGATGTGAGGGGTCTGTAAATATTTGCACAGCCCTCTTTTTGATTCATGCAGTATACAGGTCCTCAAGGGAAGGCAGGTTGGTAGCCATTGTTTTTTCTGCAGTTCTAAATATCCTCTGAAGTCTGTGTCTGTCTTGCGGAGCCAAACCAGACAGTTATAGAGGTCAGATGACAGACACAATAATTCCTCTATAAATCAGTTTACATGACCTTCACATGAGGATCTGGTCTTTCACACCTGACAAAAATTACATTTCAGTAATTGCCCTTCTTTTCTGGATTTTGTAAAACTCTGTTTTGCAGTTTACAAGGCATGCTTAAAATTCTATAGCAATTTGGAGAAATTGCTACAGTTAGTGTAAAAGAAAACATTGCTTGCCTTCCAATAATTGAGCAAATGGTAACAAATAGACCCAAAACTCTCAATTGAAAATTGCATCATGGGAAGTGGAATGAAAGGATTTTATGAACAGACTGTATTTTTATAGTATAGTACATCCAACATCAAATGATAGTCTGTTTTTTTCCCCCTGCTCTTTGTTTTACTGTCCTCATCATCCAATATTTCAGATATAGATTTAAGTTGGGGGTCTGTCTATCCGTCATTCTTCCGTACCCAAGAAAATAATTTGTTGAAATTATTGTCTTAAGTATTGCTATATTTTACTTTTTAAAAGTCACATTTATGGCTGTAAGAGGCAAAAATGTTGGAGGACTTAATTTAGAAAAAGGACATATATGAACATATGAGGACAGCATATACAAATGTCTAACAGAGAAAGATTCCTGAATCCACATTCCCAACCCTTATAATACCAAACCCCACCACCCAAAAAAAAAAACCAGCCAGAGAATGAGGAGAGAAAATATCCCATAAATGAATCAATATTCATCATTTTTTGTGATGAGACATTAAGCTGAAGAGAGTTGCATGGTCATCTGAATTAAAAACCAAGTGTCAATACTCTTGAACCAGTAGTTGGGCAGAAGTCAATCAATTAATATCAAGAGTCAATATCTACACTCATCAACCAGTAGTTGGGCAGAAATCAATCAATTAACAGCAAGAGTCAATATCTACACTCATGAATCAGTAGTTGGGCAGAAGCCAATCAATTAATAGATTGTGTCTAACAGAAGGTTCTTGACAGACTTGAACATTGGGTGCTATCTAACAAAATGAAATTCAACAGTGAAAAAAGTAAGGTTCTACATTTAGGCAAAAAAAACCCCAAAATGCACAGGTACCGTATATGTGGTATCTTGCTCAATAGTAGTAACTGTGAGAGGGATCTTGGAGTTCTAGTGGACAACCATTTAGATATGAGCCAGCAGTGTGCAGCAGCTGCCAAAAAAGCCAACACAGTTCTGGGCTGCATAAACAGAGTGATAGAATCAAGATCACGTGAAGTGTTAGTGCCACTTTATAATGCCTTGGTAAGGCCACACTTGGAATACTGCATTCAGTTTTGGTTGCCAAGATGTAAAAAAGATGCTGAGACTCTAGAAAGAGTGCAGAGAAGAGCAACAAAGATGAGTAGGGGACTGGAAATTAAAACATATGAAGAAGGAACTGGGTATTGCAGGAACTGGGTATGTCTAGTTTAGTAAAAAGAAGGACTAGGGGAGACATGATAGCAGTGTTCCAATATCTCAGGGGTTGCCACAAAGAAGAGGGAGTCGGGCTGTTCTCCAAAGCACCTGAGGGTAGAACAAGAAGCAATGGGTGGAAACTGATCAAGGAAAGAAGCAACTTAGAACTAAGGAGAAATTTCCTGACAGTTAGAACAATTAATAAGTGGAACGACTTGCCTGCAGAAGTTGTGAATGCTCCAACACTGGAAATTTTTAAGAAAATGTTGGATAACCATCTGTCTGAGGGTGTCCTGCCTCCAAGGTCCCTTCCAACTCTGTTGTTGTTGTTGTTGTTGTTGTTGTTATTAATATTATTATTATAGCAAAAGTTAATATCTACAGTCATGAACTAATAGTTGGGCGGAAGACAATCAATTAACAGGGAATACACTCAAGGTTGTAACTTCTTCCTCTACAGGTCAGTGTTAGAAGAATAATTCTGAGCTAATCTGAGCTGGATTTACATAAAGATGTCATTGAACATGCTGCTTAAAGAGGAAGATGCTTATTCGAGTACATAAAAGACAGTATTCAAAGGTAGGCTACAATCTGAAGTCCTGAGGCTGGGGTTAATTATAGGGAAAATAACTCTTTGTGTTTTGAAGTGTTTATCTTTGGCAAATTTCTTCAATATATACTTTACCTGTCAACTTTGGTCCTTTTTGTGTGTATTCCTAAAAGCCTAAAATGTAGTGTATATTGAAAGTGGTGACCCTTTGAGAGCTGTAGGCAACTATATTTCATTTTAACATATGTCAGTTTTTGTTGTTAGTTGAGAAGTCATGTCCAACCCATTGCGACCCCATGGACAACATTCCTCCAGGCCTTCCTGTCCTCTACCATCCCCTGGAGTCCATTTAAGCTCACGCCAACTGCTTCAGTGACTCCATCCAGCCACTTCAGTCTCTGCCATCCCCTTCTTCTTTTGCCCTCAATCTTTCCCAGCATTAGAATAGAATAGAATAGAATAGAATAGAATAGAATAGAATAGAATAGAATAGAATAGAATAGAATTTTATTGGCCAAGTGTGATTGGACACACAAGGAATTTGTCTTGGTGCATATGCTCTCAGTGTACATAAAAGAAAAGATACGTTCATCAAGGTACAACATTTACAACACAATTGATGGTCAATATATCAATATAAATCATAAGGATTGCCAGCAACAAGTTATAGTCATACAGTCATAAGTGGAAAGAGATTGGTGATGGGAACTATGAAACGATTAATAGTAGTTCAGATTCAGTAAATAGTCTGACAGTGTTGATGGAATTATTTGTTTAGCAGAGTGATGGCCTTCGGGAAAAAACTGTTCTTGTGTCTAGTTGTTCTGGTGTGCAGTGCTCTATAGCGTCGTTTTGAGGGTAGGAGTTGAAACAGTTTATGTCCAGGATGTGAGTGATCTGTAAATATTTTCACGGCCCTATTCTTGATTCGTGCAGTATACAGATCCTCAATGGAATGTTCTTCTCCAGTGAGTCCTTCCTTCTCATTAGGTGGCCAAAGTATTTCAGTTTCATCTTCAGGATCTGGCCTTCTAAAGAGCAATCAGGGTTGATCTCCTCTAGGACTGACTTGTTTGATCGCCTTGCAGTCCAAGGGACTTGCAGGAGTCTTCTCCAGCACCAGAGTCAAAGGCCTCAATTCTTTGGCGCTCAGCCTTTCTTATGGTCCAACTTTCACAGCCATACATTGCAACTGGGAAAACCATGGCCTTGACTATACGTACTTTTGTTGGCAGGGTGATGTCTCTGCTTTTTAGTACGCCGTCTAGATTTGCCATAGCTTTTCCTCCCCAGGAGCAAGCGTCTTTTAATTTCTTGGCTGCAGTCCCCATCTGCGGTGATCTTGGAGCCCAGAAAAATAAAATCTGTCACTATCTCCATTTCTTCCCCATTTGCCAGGAATATGCTGATTAGTGTACATTTAGAATGACAATAAAGTTATTCTAAGTCTAAGTCATATATCCTAAGGGATTTTTCTGGTTACCTATTCTTTGACATGAAAATTTAGTTTAGTTTAGTTTAGTTTAGTTATAGTCTGACAGTGTTGAGGGAATTATTTGTTTAGCAGAGTGATGGCCTTCGGGAAAAAACTGTTCTTGTGTCTAGTTGTTCTGATTTGCAGTGCTCTATAGCGTCGTTTTGAGGAGGAGTTGAAACAGTTTATGTCCAGGATGCGAGTGATCTGCAAATATTTTCACGGCCCTCTTCTTGATTCGCAGTATACAGATCCTCAATGGAATGTTCTTCTCCAGTGAGTCCTTCCTTCTCATTAGGTGGCCAAAGTATTTCAGTTTCATCTTCAGGATCTGGCCTTCTAAAGAGCAATCAGGGTTGATCTCCTCTAGGACTGACTTGTTTGATCGCCTTGCAGTCCAAGGGACTTGCAGGAGTCTTCTCCAGCACCAGAGTCAAAGGCCTCAATTCTTTGGCGCTCAGCCTTTCTTATGGTCCAACTTTCACAGCCATACATTGCAACTGGGAAAACCATGGCCTTGACTATACGTACTTTTGTTGGCAGGGTGATGTCTCTGCTTTTTAGTACGCCGTCTAGATTTGCCATAGCTTTTCCTCCCCAGGAGCAAGCGTCTTTTAATTTCTTGGCTGCAGTCCCCATCTGCGGTGATCTTGGAGCCCAGAAAAATAAAATCTGTCACTATCTCCATTTCTTCCCCATTTGCCAGGAATATGCTGATTAGTGTACATTTAGAATGACAATAAAGTTATTCTAAGTCTAAGTCATATATCCTAAGGGATTTTTCTGGTTACCTATTCTTTGACATGAAAATTTAGTTTAGTTTAGTTTAGTTTAGTTATAGTCTGACAGTGTTGATGGAATTATTTGTTTAGCAGAGTGATGGCCTTCGGGAAAAAACTGTTCTTGTGTCTAGTTGTTCTGATGTGCAGTGCTCTATAGCGTCGTTTTGAGGGGAGGAGTTGAAACAGTTTATGTCCAGGATGCGAGTGATCTGCAAATATTTTCACGGCCCTCTTCTTGATTCGTGCAGTATACAGGTCCTCAATGGAAGGCAGGTTGGTAGCCATTGTTTTTTCTGCAGTTCTAATTATCCTCTGAAGTCTGTGTTTTTCTTGTTGGGTTGCAGAACCGAACCAGACAGTTATAGAGGTGCAAATGACAGACTCAATAATTCCTCTGTAGAATTGGATCAGCAGCTCCTTGGGCAGTTTGAGCTTACTGAGTTGGCGCAGAAAGAACATTCTTTGTTGTCCTTTTTTAATGATGTTTTTGATGTTAGCTGTCCATTTGAGAGTTTAGATTAGTTTATTGTCACTGCACCTCGTATATTGAAATTAAATGCCTTCTTCAGTGTACATTTTAATTATTAAAATAAAACACAAACACACATCCTTCACATTCTATACAATTGAATTGAAATATTGCATTAATATTGCACTAATAATTAATATTGTCTATGGAGATTCTCAGTCATCCAGGTTGTCCCAAAGGTGGTTTTTCAAGGAATGAGTTGGACTTTCTGGTCCAGTTGCCTCTTGAAAAAGCACCTTTCGGACTTTGAAATGAATGCAATTTCAGCCTGACAATACACTATAAGACTGGACAGTTAAGCAATCTTTGTTATGTTGTGTTTTATCTATTGACAGATTATGCTGTTGATTCGAGGAGTTCACGGGGAATGCAAGAATAAACTGATTTCTAAATTGATTTTCTTCCCACCTTAGCTTTCCAATAAATATCTTGAATCGCTGGTCGTACAAACGATTCAAGATATTTAATAATATAATAATATCAGAGTTGGAAGGGACCTTGGAGGTCTTCTAGTCCAACCCCCTGCCAAGGCAGGAAACCCTACACCATTTCAGACAAATGGCTATCCAACATTTTCTTAAAAATTTCCGGTATTGGAGCATTCACAACTTCTGGAGGCAAGTTGTTCCACTTATTGATTGTTCTAACTGTCAGGAAATTTCTCCTTAGTTCTAGGTTACTTCTCTCCTTGATTAGTTTCCACCCATTGCTTCTTGTTCTACCTTCATGTGCTTTGGAGAATAGTTTGACTCCCTCTTCTTTGTGGCAACCCCTGAGATATTGGAACACTGCTATCATGTCTCCCCAAGTCCTTCTTTTCATTAAACTAGGCATACCGAGTTCCTGCAACCGTTCTTCATATGTTTTAGCCTCGCTTCAGATTCTTAAACAATGAAAGCTCACTTAATTCACCAAAGGGTTTGTGTCCACAGATTGCTCACAGCTAAGACAACATGGAGAACCAAACGAAAACTAAGGAGATCTTACTGCTAGGATTTACTGAAAGTCAACAGCCTGAGTTGCTTCTATTTGCCCTTTTCTTGGTCATGTACCTGATGGCCATAGCTGGAAACGTTCTGATCGTTATTATCACCCTTGTGGATCTCCACCTCAGGACCCCAATGTATTATTTCCTCAGGAATTACGCCATCTTGGAAATTGGATACACTTCAGCGGTCATTCCCAAAGCTTTGATCAATTTGGCATTGGGGAAGAAAACCATCTCTTATGCGGGGTGTATCAGCCAACTGTTTTTTTATTTCTTTTTGGGCACTACAGATTTTTTCCTATTGACGGTGATGTCCTTCGACCGCTATGTGGCCATCTGCAATCCTTTAAGATACGTCACCATCATGAACCAATGGGTTTGTACTTGGATGGTGCTGGTCTCTTGGATTGCAGGATTCCTCTTGATTTTTGGCCAAACCATATCTTTTGCACAATTCCCCATCTGTGGCTCAAACATCATTGATCACTTTTTTTGTGACAGTAAACCACTGATGAAGCTTCTCTGCGGGGATACGCGTCTCCTGCAGCTCATTGGCTTCATCCTTTCTATTTTTTCACTTCTAGGAACTTTAGCATTCACCACAATATCCTACGCGATAATCATTTCCGCCATCCTTCGCATCCCAACGGCCGCAGGAAGGAAAAAGGCCTTCTCCACCTGCGTCTCCCACATCATTGTGGTCTCTGTCACGTACGGGAGCTGCATCTCTATGTACCTCATACCTGAGGAAAGCGAGGGGAAAAATTTCAACAATGCAGTGGCCATTCTCAACAACGTGGTTTGTCCCCTCATGACCCCGTTTGTCTACACTCTGAGGAACAAGCAGGTCAAAGATGCTTTGAAAGACGCCTTGGGCTGCAAGAGGAGAACTCATAAAATATGAGGAACGTCAACGTTGTCATGACTCGTCCTCCCTCCTCTCCTCAGCTGGGCCCCTCCTGTCCCCAACTGGGCCTTTTATCAGACTCCGAGTCTGATAATGAAGATGAACGGCCTGTCATGACTCCAGCCCCCGGCTCTGGCCCCATGCCCGGAAAGGATTTAAGGAGTGAAAGGACAAGCCCGATAAACCTCACTCATACAGCGTGTGTTCCTTTGGCTCAGCCTTCAGAGCAAGAAGCCAGCCAGGTGGTGCAATTACCCAGGCCTACTCCCTCTGACCCCTCCCTTTCCCAGACGCTGACAGCAGATCCAGCTGAAAACAATTCAGGGTGGGTGGACCCTCGCTTCCGGAGATCTGAGAGGCGACGCCAGCAGAAGGAAGGGTGGGGCAGGCCTGGATAAATGCTGAGTCATGGAGCCACACCACACAGCCTATATAAAGGACCTGCTTTTGGCATTCCAACCTTGAGTCAAGCAAAGTCTTATCTAGTTTGCTGATATCAGACTCTATTGCTGAAGTCACAACTTGGACTCCGGCCTGCCCTGATAAACCTCGAAGGAACTTGGCAAGCTGCAAAGGCTTCGTTGCCAAGTTTGTTACGGACTTCCTTGACTTGTTCGTCGGAGTGGGAGTGGGACACGACAAATGTACTTGAAAGAGGCAGACAAAAAAGAAGAGAATGAATGTGGATGGAGTAAAAATAGATTGGTGATCTCTGTTGAACCTATGATTGATTGATTGATTGATCAGATGCCTATGTAATTGGTGGTGAGGGTAAAGGGGATTAAATGTTTTATATTGGAAGTTTTGGAACTAATTCATTGCAAAACATTTCTTAATGCATCTTTACAATAAAATAGACTTAGCTTATCTACTAGTGTTTCCTATCTG